>NC_138906.1:2687073-2890715 GCF_965231255.1 Vanellus vanellus
GGGCTCTCTTTGTAGTCAATCAAGGCAAACAGACATTTCTAAAGTAAGGTTCACTGGACCCATTCTAAATGTCCGTGTCAGGATAACATACTCTATAATTGACCTCACTGCTTTTGTGACTATCTTCAGGAGCACAAAGAAATCCTGTCCCAATTATTTTATCATTTCCCTGGAAGAACTATTTATATTTTTCCCAGCCAGTGTACATGACCTTTGCAGAAGTGGCTTACATGTTTAAGATAGTTCTTTGTTTTCCCCTCCATCTTTTTACTTCCAGGATAAAGAATTTCCTTCCATCTTTTATCACGTCAGTTTTCCAAACCTCTGATCATTTTTGCTAAACCCGATTCCCAACTGATCTCAAAACTGTGTTAGAAACAAAAATAATGATAAAAATTACTCAAAAAGGTGGGTTAGAGAGACAGAAGGAAGACGTATAATCTAATAACAAGACAACCTAATCATGAATTTTGTTGATTTGGACTAAATCTTGCCTATTGGGCTCTTCCATATGGGCCACCTTCAGATAAGAAAGATTTTGCTTTCCTGAAAAATACATTTAACCCTTGACTTTTTTTTTGCAGCGGCTGCCAAAGAGATGACTAGTAACTCTAAAAGAGCAGTAGTGTTTTGGACATGACAGACATCCGTCTAGGAGGGACCACCAGCTTGTCTTTATGGAAGCCGGCAATCCCAGACACCTCTGGGAACCGTCCTTCTGAAGCTGTTGGCCTTTGCCACCTTGGAACCACTGACCCAGAAGAGTGGATGGGACTTTAAACCCATTTGCTAAATATTGGGTTTGTATTGTTTTTGCCTGATCCTCCCCATTGGGATTCCTAATTGAATTACTTGCGCCGTGGGTAGCACCAAGGCAATAATTACAGATCTTGCATTCGGCTGTGCTTCTGCTGAGGCTGAGCAAATAGGATTAGAATTCTTCCTCCCAAATCGGCAGTGCAAATTAAATGTTTATTCTTTCATGTAGGGAAAATGTCAGCTGTTTCAAATTACCTGCGAAGGATCTCTAATGATTGGGAATCCTGAAAGATAAAAGTCTGACTTCTGACTGAAAATATTCTGAAGGTTTGGTTTTTTTTTCCACCCTTTTTCTCTCTTTGGATTGATATCAACCATTAACTGAATACATTTATGACATTCTTTTCTTCTTCTTCTTCTTCTTCTTCTTCTTCTTCTTCTTCTTCTTCTTCTTCTTCTTCTTCTTCTTCTTCTTCCTTTTTTTCATTTGTTAAAGTCAGTAAGGTGCTTTAGTCAGAACTGATCATTTTACTTTTATAGCCTGTAAAATTCCAGGCTTAAAAGGATACTGTCAAGTCAAATTTGACTCCAAATTAAGTTTTGGGCTGGGAGTAAAGGGACGTGAATTCTAATCCCAGAGACCTGCTGTGTGACCTGCTTCACCTCTTTGTACCTCGGTGAGCCTTTAGGTAAAATAGAGATACAATGCTCCTTTCTGCAACGACTTCTGTCTCCCATGATGGTCTCACACTTCCAGGCACCTCAAGAGAGCTTTGCCACTTAAAAGAAGGATATGGAAAGAAAGGTTATTTACTAGTCAAAGAAACAGAATGTGAAGCCACTTTTAACGTTATGGGGCCAAAGTTGTCCCTATTGCAACTGCGCTGACGCCAAATGGTGCTGAACATAATCCAATGTGTACACTCTGCTTCCTGAGGGGCGTCAGTGGTGAAACGCAGCCAGTTAGAAAATGCAACCCAAAGAAAATCAATCTCTGTGCTCCACCTGCCCGGACAAGTTCACTCATATCCTTATCAGTGCTAGTCCCAGCTCTGACCTCACACAATTTTGGAAGTCATTGGTGAGGCTGTGGGAAGGACGCCAGCTTTCTGAACACTGCCATATTTTACCTCTTTTTCTTTACCATCCTGTGTCCTATCCTGCTCTCAAGTGTTATTCCAGAAGGGACATGTGGAGAATGTCATAGTGCATGGTGGTGGCAAAGCAGCCAGTACCTTCTAGAGCAACTCTTTGTGTTCAGGGCTTTGTCAAATCAAACACTTCTCCCCTTCTCCTCCCACAAATCATAGAATAATAGAATGGTTTGAGTTGGAAGGGACCTTAAAGATCATCCCGTTCCAACCACCCTGCCCTGGGCAGGGACACCTCCAGCCAGCCCAGGTTGCTCCAAGCCCTGTCCAACCTGGCCTTGAACACCTCCAGGGATGAGGCAGCCACAGCTTCTCTGGGCAACCTACGCCAGGGACTCACCACCCTCAGAGTGAAGAACTTCTTTCTAATATCTCATCTAAATCTCCCTTCTTACAGTTTAAAACCATTAGTCCTGGTCCTATTGCTACACTCCCTGACAAAGAGTCCCTCCTCATCTTTCCTGTAGGCCCCCTTTAATTACTGAAAGTTGTAAAATGAAGCCTTTCTCCTGCTCTGTGAGTCCCTCCACATGCAATAAGGCCTGTTGCCAAAACAAAGCAGTATCTGTGAGTGGTGTGTTGAACATGGAGCAAAAGAGAGGACACACTCCTACCTGACACTGGTCTCTAGATGCAGAGACTGTGGGAGTCAATAGTACATCTCATCTAAGCTTGACCACTGCCAGGCTTTGTCCCTTTAGGCTGACATGGCCATATATGAATTAATTCCTGCTCAGTTAAGCGATAGAAAAACACACCTTGTTACCTCTAGATTGAGGATCAGTGTTAAGCTCACACTTTAATTTGGTTTTCCAAGACACCCTTACCTGGCCAGGGGTGGTGGATGGTATCCCTGGTGGAGGGTTGTTAAAAGGAACAAGGCAGAAAGGGGTGTCTTACCCTCTCAAGCCAGGGCCACTCGGGTGATGGACCTTGCAGGATGCCTGATATATGCATGAACAAGCCCCAGTGATGGATGGTGACTGACTTACTCTTCCTACTCAGGCAAGTGGGTGCATTGGGGTGCATTACAAAGAGCTTGGCCAGCAGGTCAAGGGAGGTCATCTTCCCCCTCTGCTCTGACCTGGTGAGGACACATCTGGACTACTGCGTCCAGTTCAGGGCTCCCCAGGTCAAGAAGGACAGGGAACTGCTGGAGAGAGTCCTGCAGAGGTCTATAAAGATGATCAGGGGACTGGGACACCTCTCTGATGAGGAAAGGCTGAGAGACCTGCATCTGTTTAGCCTGGAGAAGAGAAGACTGAGAGCGGATCTCATCAATGCAGATCGATATCTAAAGGGTGGGTGTCAAGAGGATGGGGCCAGACTCTTTTCAGTGGTGCCCAGTGACAGGACAAGGGGCAATGGGTACACACTGGAACATGGGAAATTCTGTCTGAACATGAGGAAAAACTTCTTTCCTTTGAGGGTGGCAGAGCACTGGCACAGGCTGCCCAGAGAGGTGGGGGAGTCTCCTTCTCTGGAGACATTCAAACCCCCCCTGGATGTGTTCCTGTGCAACCTGCTCTGCTTTGGCAGGGGGGTTGGACAACACAATCTCCAAAGGTTGCTTTCGACCCTGACCATTCTGTGATTCTGTGAAACAGACCATTGCTTTGCCCATCTGCAGAGAGGGGAAGACTTCGCATCCCCCCCTTGCTGAAGCCATTACCTCTACTATTTTTTTTCAGATGGGGAAAAAACAGGCCATTTGTTTTGGGGTAGAAGAGACAAATGTGACTATTGGGACCGGGGGAGGCAACTTTCTGACAGACAACCTGTTTCAGTGCATTCCTTCATGCGCCTTTTCAATGCATTCCATGATGATATCTAACCCTCTGCAATGTCCTACCCACCCAAAACAACTGTGGGCTGCCCAAAGGGGAAATCCACACAGGTTTTGCATCTAATCGGTGGTCCTGCTGAGCTGTGCCGTACCCCAACGCTCTGCAAACCCCTGACAGATATGGCCT
Organism: Vanellus vanellus; assembly: GCF_965231255.1. Lineage (NCBI taxonomy): Eukaryota > Metazoa > Chordata > Aves > Charadriiformes > Charadriidae > Vanellus > Vanellus vanellus. The sequence continues at coordinate 2,690,957 of NC_138906.1, forward strand.
GGGGCCAAGCAACGGCTTGAATGGCGGTGATTTTACAAGCCCTTCCTTGTGTGGCTATTTTCATGCCCCCTTCCTCACTCTGGGAAACACTAGGGGACAGCCATAAATTTGTGATACATCATCGCTTGCACTCTAGGCTGAATGCAATATTCCCTCAGCGAGGCTTCATTAAGAGGAAATTCATGCCTTAAACACCTTGCAGCCTGCATTTTTGACAAGTCATCACATTTTTGTGTGCCCTGCTTTATTTTAAAGCCCCTCTAGTAATGACATTCCTGAACAGGGGCTGCTTTGCAGCTTGCAAAGGGGGAGCCTTTGTCATCCGGGAGCAGTGGAGAAGGAAAAATGTGATGTAGAATACGTATTACAATGCAGGGAAACAACCTGTCGTGTAATTTTGTCTTCTTGGACACCCATACTGCTGTCCCTTTTTTGACGGGCAGGTCAGGACAGAAAGAAACTCCACATCTTGAATCAGTAAGGAAATTATCAGACATGAGCAGGGCATACTGAAACTTGTAAAATAGCACAGAGTATTGCTGTATCTCTACAAGACCCCATGGGGAAGCCATCTTCAAACTTCGGAGCCCACCCCGAATTGGCATCTTTTTCATTGCAATGTTGTCATTGCCCAACCAACTTCACTCATAGGTACCAGAGGGGAATCCCTCCAGTCTTGCACTCTTCAGGATGACCTGGGAGAGCTTCCCAGGACTGTTATGCTATTATTTATTTATTTATTTTTGTCCATCTGCAAGCGTCTATCTCTCAGCCCTTGGACCAGAGCAAAGTTGTGGTACAGAGTGATTAATAGTTTTAACCATGGACAGAAAACTGGCTCCAGGGGTTCTCCCCAGAATTAAAACAGCACAAATCAGGAGAGAATGAAAGATCTTTTGAAAGAAATAGTTTTCTTTGTGAAATTAAGTAGACAGAGCAATGCTTGGATAACAAAGGAGAAGTACCCAAATCCATGTGTAGACATCAGAACAGAATGATCTGGTTTTGTGGAGATCCTGGGGATCTTCACGGACTATTGGATTGATAAATGACAGATAAGGGATTTTGATTTTGGTTTTACCTCCATTAAACTCTCACACCAATAAAAAATAAACAACCCCCCAAATGGCCACTATCCCCTACCAATGCCTTTACCCAATACATCAGCAAGACTTCAGAGAGAGGAGACTACTTTGAAGACATGAAGTTCCTACCACCTCTAAAAAGCAGAGAAATCTGTTGTGTCCTGAAGATTTAGATGAGCTGTGGAGCCAGTTGTAAGGATTTAAGATGACTATTTCCATCCAATGCATTTAACCTATGTATGTCTTACAGTGATAACTTAATGGGTTACGTGAGTGTAAAATCAAACAGATTCGCTTAAACTAGTTTAATAGTAACTTAAACTAATTCTGTTGATGCTGGACTGAAGAAAAACAAGATGTGCTCATATACCCTGATGTAGCTGTGCTATGAGTTAGGAACCAACAGCTGGAGAGCTGTGATGAACATCTGCAGACTTTCACCTCTTCCTTTGTAACTGCTAATATCAGAGATCATCTGCCTAACACCCTCACACTGTATGTCCTCCTCTTCCTGCTGAATTCCCTCTCTAAATTAATTTAATAACAGAACAATTGTATGGTACGTTGTGAAGTCTGCCATGTCAGCGCTTAGGTGAACCAAGTTCAGGTGAATCTTCACCTCCAGTCCATCCTCTGCCCGATCTGAGCAAAAGCGGGCTATGAAGCAGGGTAATGGTGATGAACTCAGCACACAGAACATCACAAGTTGAGAAAAAAAAAAAAATATTTTTCATCGTAATAAATTGTCCCCAAGGAGCTCGTTACTACATGGAGCGGATTCACTGAGACCTGAGTTCACAGGCTCCGTGAGATTCACGCTGTGTAAGAGGTTTCAAGTTGAAATCAGCAAATGGTCTGATGGCGACATAAGACTGAGATAGAGCCCGAACCCAGCCTGGGCCTGGGGAAAACGGCAGGGAGCGCACAGAAATTAAAAGAACTAAGAATGAAGCCTGTAAAACTTAAATAGGGTTATAGGTGGCCTCAGTAACCTACTATCTACTATTTGCAAGCTCTCTGCTTTACAACCACTGCAGGTTCCAGCCACAGACCAAGAAATTACTTCTCTTGCAACCAGTGCCGAGGATGGACATTGCAGGAGAGTCTCAGTGCACCACTTCTAACTCTTTGGCTTGTACCACCAGTGAAGATCCTGCAACTGGGACCTTGTTAATGATGTGCAAGAAGGAATTAATTGTGTTCCCACAGAATAGAAAAGGGTGAGGTCTGTGTACTCTCTGGGGTGATCATGTAATCACAGGTCCCACGGCTGGTTTGTCAACTGAGCTGAGAACGAGACTGAAACCCTTCAGGTTTAGTGACTTCTTGTCACCAAAAAATTGTTTAAGTTCCCCATCTTCTCAGACCAGGACGACTGTAACCACGCGCACCTACAGCACTGAGTTTCACCATCGGGAGGCGGAGCTCAAACACGCAATCAAGATAACGTGGCTTAAAACTGTCATCTGTTACACGGTTGTGTGAGCATGCTCTTTGCCCACCCCAACTGCAAGGTCAAAGCTCACCTCTTTCCCATTATGGGTTTTCTAAGTCAGAGCACATCATACATCTGAAGACTACACACATGGACACATACTATAGCTGAGCTGTTTGCTGTGAACTCATTAGGCTACTGGACGTAATCACAGGTTCTCTCTCCCAGCAAAGTAAATAAATATCTTTCTATTCTTCATGAATTTACATCTGCCCGTATACTATCACTGCTACTGTTACTAACATCATTGCTGCTGTAAGCAACCTACTATCTAAATTGTAAATTCCACCTTTCCCTGGTGGTTTATCGTTCATTTGACTGTGAATATGGGACTGAAATTTTGCAGTTGTCCAAGGCAGATTTCACTCTGAAGATGTCTTGCCACGGAAATGTCCCTTTCTTTTTCTTCTGTGAGACGCAAGAGGAGAATTCACCCCGATTTTGCAGCTGGAGAAAGTTCAGCTAAAATTCAGCTAAATAAATTTTCCAAGAAGATATTTCTTCAAAATGTGGTCACTGAAATGAGACAATCTAGAAAAAAAACCTGCTGATTCAAAGCATAGGTAGTGCACTGCTGCTGCCTGTGCAATCTCTGCAGCATCCATTCTTTTTGGGCAAGAGGATAAATCATGGAAAAAAGTACATACTCTAGGCCTGAAGTCCCAGGTTGGATGTGGCCACAAAGAGAAGAAGGATTCATGGATCTAACCTCACATCCTCAGATTTGGACCCCCTGGTGGAGCTGTCAGGCCCAGACTTTAAGGAGCATTTGAACATCAAGGTGTCCTGGAGGCCAGGGGGAGTCAGGAACGTAAATTGCTTAAAAAATTTGGGCCTTGGTCTCACTTCTGTCATGTGACAATGCTTTACAAGGACTAATGGTCTCAAGAAGACTGTTTATTAATTACGAATTAAAAAGGATTGGCAATGATTGGGAAAAAAATAACAGTTAAGTCAGGAAAAAGAATAGCTCTTTTTTATTGTCGTTTAAAACATACATGTGCTAAAAAGGGGAAAGAAAACTGCCTGAAAATGCCAGCTTCGAACTAAATGGGATTACAGGACAAGTTTCTCCAAGAGATCGACTGCAATGGTCAGACTCTGCACTGTAATGCATGGAAGAGGTCTCTGCAAGGTGGCTGGAGAGGAGCAGAAGGTGGCAAAGACGTAGGCGACAAAGATTAGGCGACTTGCCTAAAGCTTGCAAGGAAGGACAGTAGACTTGAAGGCTGACTCCATAACTGTTGGCTCCTTAAGCTGTGCCCAAGTTGATAACATGCTTCCCTTTCAACCTTGCTTCACTTTTGCCTGAAGACCTGTTTGGGGGTAAATATCTAAAGGCTGCTTGAAATAGCTTATCTTCCCTTTGAAGACATTTTAATGTTTGCTTTCCTTCCACTCCATGGATTTCTTCATTTTCTGTCCCTTCTCTTTGCCTTCAGTCAAGAGGATGGAATAAATTAGCAAGCAGCATGTGAAGCTCTGCTCTTGTTAGTTACACCTAAATACTACTAAGCCTATTAAGTTTATTCCTGGAACTGTCCTGTGCTACCGCCCCCAATAACTTTTCTGTTCAGTAGATTTCATTTCCTTTGTTCTTACTTAATTTACTTGCAGCCAGGGGCTCCAGCAACCGAGCCATTAGCTCGCTGCTAATTAGCTGGCACTAACAGCCTCTCGTTATTCGGAAGGCTTGGAGAATATTTGCTCGGAGTCACATGGTGGGACAGCCTTTTAATAACAGCCATCCTGGCTAATTCTGCCTTTCCCCCGGCTCCTCATATGGGTATCCAAGCTGAGTCCACTGGCACTGCCTGGGGGTATTTTTATACCAGATGGAAAAGGAAAGGAAGCTATTTTGTGACACTCTTGTCTCTGGAGATTGTTCCTCCTCCGGTGCCTCCACGAAGGGTCAGGGACGATGTGAGATGTGACTGTAGCACCTGTCCCTGCAGAAGGAGAGGAGATGCAATCGTCTCCCTCCCTCCTGCCCCTGCTGCAGCAGGAGGTCCATGATGCCCCCCACGCTGAGCACGAAACTCATCCTGTTGTCTGCCTCCATATGCTCCTCACCTAGGTCCTTGATTTGGGTATTTGCATCGTGGTGCTACTCTCTTCTGCTCTGGGACGTTAACTGTAATTGCCTGGCAGATGGGAGTCCCAACACTGGGGAGGATAGCGCACCTCTGGCTGGCGGGTTTCCCAATCGCCTCCTCCCACCACCGTATGGGCCAGGGAGGGGGGGGTCCAGGCTGTCACCCCACCCCGTGGTGTGACAGATGTCATTCTCTCACACAATCTGGAGCACGAACCTTGGGTATCGGGCTTCCAGGAACCACAGAGGTTAGAACACGTGCCAGCAGGTTGCAAAGAGCTGCAAACCTCTGAGCATCTGCCCCACTTGCCAGTAGATCAGGTGGTGTTTTTTTCCTGGCAAGCACAGAGGTCTGGTGATACAGGGAACCCAGTAACCCTCCTCACACCCTCCCCCAAACCCCAGAGATGCAACTTTTGGCACTTGCCAGTCACCAGGTGCCTCTCTTCCCTTGGTGGCAAAACAGGAAATGAGTCAAGCAGGGAAACACACACTCACATGAGGAATTGCCTTCGTAACACTTGAGAAGAGACGGCCTCGGAGGTGTTTGTTATTCCTGGGCAAGGAGGATGCATCTGGACACCATTCCCTGAGGTGACATGGCTGTGGGCTGTCAGCAAAGGGTGGGGACAGGTGGAAAAAGCTGTTGTCTTCTGACACCTCGTTTACTCAAACCCTTCTGGTTTATGATGATTCCTCTGAATCTGTTTTTCAATCATCTGGAATGAATGTCCAGTGCCTGGGGTGCTCAGAGACCTGACAGAGGGTGACAGAGTTTCAATGAAAACACTGACACCTTCTCTGCGAGATGCCAGGACCCTTCTGAGGGACACCAGACTCTCTCCAAGGAGGAACAACGCAGCATTTTTTAAGGTCAACTCTTCAGTGCATCACACAGAGGGACACAGCACCTTTGGGTTCTGGCTGGCACTACACCAGTGTGCCCCTTGCACCATGACTTGACTCTCCTGCACATCTTTCCCCCTCTGCTGCCAACCTCTGGCAAGGCAAGCTGCCTGCAGATGGAGGAACGACATCTCCAACATCACCTGTGCCTGCCATGAAACCCAGTTCACAATCAGTCAGCCTCGTAAATCCTACACCTTTGAGCTGAGAGACTTCTACAGCCTCCAGAAGGGGAGAAGCAGCACATGGTCCATGCCTGAGCAGGGCCCTGAGCTACGGGTGTTTGAGGGTTGCGCCAGTGACAAGACCAGAAAACCGTGCTGGTGTGTGTTTTTGAACATGCCCTGCCTCTCCCACCTTCACGTTCCTCTCCTCACGGAGAAGTTAAAGCATTTTGCTGTGTTCCTGGCTCTGCCCCAGCCTCCCCGCAGGATCCAAATCAAAGTGGGAGGCTGCTCGCTGTGCCTATTTATCATTTCACTGACGGCCGCACCCCCCAGCTCCCAAGAAAGAAGGAAAAGGCAAAGCGTGGCTGCGCTTCCTGCGATACGGCTATTATCATCTCCCCATGACCTCGATCAGGAAGGCATAGGGAAGGAGAGGGAGCATAGCGGGAGGAGAGCGACATAAGGTTTGCTGCATGGCAGACCCTGTGCTGTTGCATGCGCTGCAGGAGCAGGTGAGGAGGAACCAGCCCAGGAGCTCCTGCTGTGGGCAGCAGTCCACAGAGCCTCCTTGTGCTGCTGAAGGCAACGGAGAGGGGGCTACTGTCCAAAAATTACCTTGTGTTGACTTGGACAGAGGATGTATCTAAGCACCGTCGGGTCCCGGTGAGCATGGCAAGAGCAGAGCAGCCCAACAGGAGGGCACCATGCCCAGGCCGGTGTGTGTTAAAGCCCAGGAGGGGTCACTTTGGAGTTGTATGCTCCTGTCCATCAAAGATACCTGCTACTCCCTTGTCATGTAGGCAGGCTCAGTTCCAAATCCTCTTCCTCCCTTATTGTGACATTTCACCCATAGGTTTTGGTGGGTTTGGTTTATTTATTTATTTTTTTTATTTTTTTTTTTTTTAACAAAATACAACCTCCCCCCCCCCCCTTCATTCTTGCAGAATAACAAGTTTGTTTAGTTGTAGCCAGACTGGACTATTATTTCAAACAGCATTTGTGGCTGAGATTTAGCTATTAGAGAAAGCATAAGAGTTGGTGTCAACATGTGTATGTGCATTTATATGTTTGTAGATACATATGTATATATTATATGTATACGTACCTACATATGTGTGTATATATATACACTGTTATATGTGCATACCCATTTCCCACAGAATGTTCTATATTTGCAGTTATATTGAATATATATCTAATTATGTATGTTTATATAAGCTTGAATGTGTGTGTGTGTAAATAAATGAACACATGTAAGGAGAAAGAGGGGGGGGATATATGACATAATGGAATGGCATCATATCCCATTAAATAACTCATGGTCTCTCTGTTTCTCTCATGTCCTCTGACTCCTTTTATATTAATAAGGCAATCATGGCCCAGGTCTGGATCTGGCTCCCTTGCATAATTTTATTTCACTTTTATTTTATTTTGATTTTATTTTATTTATAGCTGGGGCCAGCAAACACTTCCCCATACAGGACCCAGCCCCAGTAAGGGCTGTGTCTGCTATGGACACAACTGCCCTTTTTGTGGGGCAAGGAAGAGTGGTCAGCTCTGCAGGTGTGAACGATTGTAGTCCAGTTAATCCTTTTCCTGCTGGGAGGAGGTGGCAATCCTGGTTACTAGTTCCCTTCCCGAGATTTTGAGTTAGTGACCTGAGCACTGCAAGAAACAGGAGCACAGTAACTACAAGTTGGCGTGTGGTCAAGCATTGGTATATGATAAAGATGTCCTGCATCCCATAACTTCTATTCATCTTCAGTATAGCACCTGCGATGCTCAGGAGAGGACTATGTATCTCTTCTTCAAGACATACCATAATAAACTATCTAAACCACACAAGCTAAAATCTTTCCTGAGGGTTATATTTCAATCCAAGCCTGAAAAAGACAGACAACTTTCTACAAATAAAGACCTGCTTTAGGCCAGATTCCCAAGTCCCTATTCAGAGAAAACAAGCAACCTGATTTCCATCGGAGCTGAAATCAACACAAGCTGCCAGGTTGTTTCTGCACTGCTGCTAAACCTCAGTTGTTATTCCATTGCCTAAACGTGGATGATGTAGGACATCACACCTAAGAGATATTTTTGCTTCTTTTTTCTTTTTTTTTTTTTAACAGATGGCAAGAAAGACTAAAATTTAAAACAAACAAACAAACAAACAAAACAGCAACGTGTTGCTTCAGCATTGGTCTCTCAAGTATTTAAGAGTGTGCTAGGGCTGGTGACATGATGGGAGATGACTGCAGTGTGTTGGGACATGAGAAGGGAGAGAGACTAAGAATAAAGGCTGGGGAAGGTGTGAGGAAGCTGCAGCTTGATATTCTCTGTGACTCCATGAACGCAGCCTGGATGACTGACAGTTCATAGCCATGCATGAACATGGCCACCTGAATCTGGCTGTGGAGAAGCGCAAGGGGATGGTCTCTGCTAAATATGTTAAACTGGACCAGTATTTCAAGATGACTCATGTAGCCCAGTCTTAGATCACTAATCTGGGCTCAGAAAGCACTACTGCTGATGGATGTCAGAGTTAACTGTTCCATGGTCCACTTTTCCTTTCTAGTGAAATGGGGTTAATGCTAATTTTTGTGCTGGAAAAGCGTGAGGATGGTGGAGACAACTCCTCTTAGGAGGAGTCAGCATGAGCGGGAAACTTCGCCCTGAACTGCAGGCAGGGCAGGGTTTCCAGCTTGTAACTGATAGACTGGAGTCCAGATGAGGATGTTTATCCAAGAATTAGCATTTTTAAATCTCCTCAACCCCTGTTTATCTGCCCTTTTTGCTCAAAGCTATGTGTTCCTTCCCGCTTGTCTAACAGTCCAATTGCTGAAGCCTGGAGGCTGCTGAGATCTGACAGATGAGTCTCATACAGACATCTATGGCAGGTGTAGAAAGACCACAAGTTCCAGCTGAATTTATGGCACACAGGTACACATTTAGCCTCATTCCCTGCTTTTGTCCAGTAGAGAAGGTCAAACAGTAGATGTGGATTTGAAAGGGAAATATTTTATTGGCATGAACTCCAAAACTTTAATCAAACACGACTGCTTTCATACAACAGTCTGTGATTTGGGCTTTTGGTTTATTTGTGGGATCTTTTGCTGTCAATGACAGCAGTGCAATCTCGGTCATCATTGCCTGGAAGCATCTGTGGTGGGATTTACTTGAATTTTAAACATCTTAACATGAGCCAATGACCCTGGGTTGCCTTCATGTCTAAAGGATGGAAGAAGGCACTTTAAGGAAGAATCTTCTCCCCTTCTTTAGGAGGAGATGAGGACAGCAGGTCCTAGACTCTGTTGTATCTATTGTCAGTGAACACTCAGGGATGTCTGCAACGAAGATGGTTGTACCTGCTGGCATGAACACCATCCACATTGTTGCTGATTTTCCCTGCAATTAGGATTTCAAATCCTGCAAGCAGTATCTGAAGTCTTCTAGTAACTGCTCCAGGCAAGGTCCATCAAAATCCCTGAGGAATTAAAGTTGTTGGTTAGCTATATGAATAGAGAGGAAGGATACCTCTGGTTAAGTCCTACAGTGAGCAGGAAATGTATCATTAAGACATGAACTTCTCACCATGGGATGTTTTGGATACTTGAAGTTGACATGGACTCGGGGGTGAACTGGATGAGCTCATAGAAGTAGCATCCATGGGCAGTTATTAAGCAGAAAGACAGCCCCTGTATTTCAGGAAGTACTTGAGCTGTAAATTCTTGGAGGTTGGGAGAATATTTGGAGAATTATCACTACGTGCTTTTTCTATCCTTACACTCTTTCCGAGGCATCTGTGTTTGGAAATGGTATTGGCCATTTATGGAAACAACATACTGGGCCGGACGTCTCTGTGGTCCAAACCCATACAGCCATTCTTATGTCCCTGGCCACCAGCAGCAGATGGGCTTATGTAAAAGGACAGGCCACTGTTTTAATAAAAAAGTCTGTGACAAATTCAGAGTCCATAAAAGGAAAGAGTTTAACATTAAGCAAGTTCAAAAGAACTGAGACGAGTACATAGGGGAACTTTTAACTTGTGGGAGTATTTTGTTTGGTTGTTTTTTTGTTTTTTTTTTTCCCCAGTTATCAGCTTCACGCATGAGTATTGCTTCCAAATGTTGGCTATTTCCCAAAGCAAGAGGATCACACCTCTGCTTGGGGCGTGAGAATGGTGGGTGAGGAGTGTAAGAGCGTATCTTGAATAATCCCAGTGTAATGGAACATGATGAAAGTAGGGCTTGGGGTATCTTCTGCTGCTTAAGGAAAGACTACGGGGTGAGCTCAGCCATCATTAACCATCAGAGAGCCCACACATTACCTCCCTAAGGTTTCATCAATTCCTCTGCTGAAAGTCTCTTATCAGCCCGCGAAGTTCATTTGCTGTGGGGTTTTCCTGACAGACTGTACACTGTACATTCATAAAAATGATGTTTAGACTTCTCAGCTAAGCAATTTGGATGGGGGAGTGTGTTTAAGATAGACCTCAAGGATTCCTAGATGTGTTTCTCCGAGGCAGATGTTCAGCTGGTCATCAAATTGGTGTAGCTGCAGTGCAGTTATTCCCCTTGGTGCACTGGCACTTTGACCGAGAGACCAGGGAGCTCCTGCCCCTCTCTGCATGCCGGAGGATAAGGCAGAAGGAGTAGGTATTTTGTTACCCTATATCATCTTATTAATGACTTTACTGTTTGGGTATGAGAACATACAGAGGTGGCTTGAACGTATCATTTACACACAGTTCCTAAACCTCACTTATCTTTTCACATTTATCCCCAAATGCTCTTCTTCTATGTTTAAACCCAAACAAGGCAGATTTCACTTCAAAAATTGGCTGTGGTACAGCAGTCACTTCTGTTTAGAATGAATTGCTTTACATCCTGCAAACAGCTTGTGTTACACAGTCCATACGCCTCAAACTCTCAGTTCAGATACTCGATTTGACCTTCCCGTCACCTTGCCCTGCAAAGCAAACGTACATCTCAGAAGCAGTTCGGGTTTGTTCAGTAATGGAGCAGTACGGTGTTAACAATTGGGGTTATTAATTACAAACATTGCTCTTGCCGGACAGGAAGAACTGAGCTGCTGTTTGCAATTACAGCCATGATAAAGGTGCACCAAATTACATTTATATTCAACATACAATGTAGACATATTTGAAACAGACATCACATTCAATCGAGAAATAAACAATAGGTGGAGAGTTTGAGGATCAAATTTATTTCATCCGAAGAGAATAAATCTGATACTTTGTACCCTATCTATCTCTCTGCACTATGAAGTACAGCAAAGATGTCTAGTTCATTTTCAGTTGTCTCCATCATAGCCCTTTGAACTTAGAAAGAACATATCCCAGCCTTGTACCCAGCCGTTAGTCACTTCTCATTCCCATACCCTGCAGGAGCTGACTTTCTGCAATATAATCTAAGAAACAGTGAGAAAGATGTTATTATTTCATATTCCTCTTTGAACCTTTCCATGATCTTCATGGGCATGGTGACCCAATGATTTAAGCTATCTGGTAGCTGCGTACTTCAATCGATAAGTGACCAAAATTTATACAAAATGTAATGGACTTCAAAATGCAAACCATTACTTTCTGGGGAAAATGACAAATACAGAAAGAAAAGCAGAACTAGGATCACTCCCCAGTCAAGATGAGGGTAAAGAATAAGCCTTTCTACATGCCTCATTTTTTATGACACATGCATTGTGTGTGCTCATGTCTTTGCCAACTCAAATGGACAGAGCTAGGCAACATTTCCATGGTTTCTCAAAGCTGGATTTAAGTTATATTGTGTTAAACTCCTGTAACAAGTTTTGACCTTTCCAAGAATATCTTGGATGTCAGTCTGTGGCTCGTAATTTCAAGGCGACAGCAGGAAAAGATCCTATTGTTTACTGACTGTTTCAATATAAGCTAGGAACGGTCTTCATTAGATGGTCACATACATTTGGACCATGTTTATTCAACATACTAGAGGTTAAACTGACACACAAAATTAAAGGCCAATGAATGCAAATATAATTTTAGTAGAAGTTCATTCTGGATTCTGGCTGTCTGATTAAATGAAAGGTTCTGTCCTCAATGAACTTATGTGCTTAGCAGGTCACAGTAGTAGTCCCATTAAGTAGGTTATGTCTGACTATATTGTGAATTCAAATCTTTTTCCTGGGTCCTACCAAAATGATGCCTTCAGACGACCCAGATGTATCTGAAGACCCAGTCATTCAAGCAAGGGAACCAATGTTTTCTGACATGACTTGGAGACATAGGGCTCCTTGGTTTAGGATCGGCTTCAGAAGCTGAAGGATATTAGTGCCAGGAGCTTCCTGGGTCACCTGCTTTTGGAAAGGACTTCATACTTGAATTTTCATTGACTTAATAGGAAATTATTATTTGAGGAACAACAGGAGGCAGGCTTGAGCTTTCTTTGGGAAATCATTTGTGTCAGCACCATTTAGACGCTGGTCCCAAAGCGTGGAGAAGTGCCAGGAGAAAAGCAGTCTCGGTGAACATGTGTAGGCCAGGGAAATTTATTTTATTAGGTAAGAAGATAGCCAAGCTCCCCGGGAGCTATCTCAAAGGCATTTCCTCCAATTGTTTAGCCCTTTGCTTTTAGCATCACGCATTCTCCCTTCCCCTCCTACCCGAGTGTTTGCTGGGAACCATCCAAAGGCTGGAGGCATTTGTCATGGAAGTGGCACGTAAAAGGCAGCACGCCGTGATATCCACTGCATGTCAACAGATCCCTCTTTCAAATACATTGTAAACAGCTTGCCTTGGTGGCTTCCAGGTCAGTGAGGTTTTTTTGCTGTTTTTCCAAGTATTCAGTATCTTGTCCGTTTCCTTTTCCATGTCTCATGATGCTTCATAATACTTTGACATTTATTAGCCATGTGAAGCACATTTTGGAGGAATCATTGAATCATTTCTGACCTCTTCTCCTTCCTCTGTGGGGTATATCCTGCACATCTACCACTCTTCGTTGTTGCCTGTAGTCAGGCTAGACTCTTGCCCAGATTCCACTCATTGCTCAGCTCTGCTTATGATCAGAAGAGGACCACGTCCTTATTTGTAAAACAATCATCTTAGCTGAGAGTCAGGGCACTATAGGAGCTATGGTGAGAGAGAGTCCATGTGCTGAAAAACTGTATTCAAACAGGCTAAGGATGCGTTTTCGCAGTTATTGAGGGAAGTTAAGCAAATTGTGAAATGGTGTTATCCCACAGTTGAAAGACGGCCACAATCATAGAAACAGGCTTTACCTGTGCTCTGAGCCCCTCTCGCTGGTGGTGGTTTATACTAAACACATTGCACTTGACAACACCATTGGACTGAAAATGAAGTACTGGGACACACTTGATGAAAATGAACTTATTAAGTTGAATTCGGTAGCTGATTTGATCCTCTGGCCATTTTCAAAATGTGGGAAGCATTTCACCTACTTCCATCTGCCAAAAGTTATAGTTGTATCTGAACAGTCTGTAGAGGAAAAATATTCACACATGAATAAGCTCAGCTCTTCTGAACTGCTTCAGATGTTCATTTAAGGGCAAGATGAATTATGCCCTGTTTGTCTCTGTTGGCTCTGCAGAGCTTGAGACGAGCAGCATGGATGAAGACATCAGGGAGCAGCAAAGCAGGGCTTCCCCACCAGGGCAGAACAAGCCAGGAGCTAAGGACAACCACAGCCCAGGATGGGCTATGCTCTCGCTGAACTTAAACAGAGCTCCTGGACCAGTGAGCAGAGGGTGGAGGTCCTGGGTGAGGCTGGCTGATGCAATTCAGGCCTGTTAGTGTACTCAGGGCCCTGACAGAGGTGGACATTTTAGATATGCAAGGTCCCCCACCATACATGAGTTGTCAAGCTGGAAAATGCTAGTAAAACTGAGATTAGAACCTAGATCTGCAGTTTATCATGAAATCTCAGCTATCAGCTCTGTCAAGCCTGATATCTGCTGAATGACTTCCCCAAAGGATCTTCGGTTTCCATTTTAATCCAAAAATTCAGTGGTCACTATGCTAATTTGTTCTCTTGAAAAATGACACCACTCTCATGGATACCATTAAATAAAAAATATCCTGGGAACAGAGTTTCCTTTTCACCCAGTTCACAGAATCACAGACAGGTCAGGGTTGGAAGGGACCTCTGGAGATCATCCAGTCCAACCCCGTGCCAGAGCAGGGTCACCTACAGCAGTTGAATCTATTTAGAACTGCTAGACACAAAGCCACCAGTGAAATCCTAGGAGAGATGGAGTACAATATTATATTGCCTACTCAGGCTAAGTCACAATTATTACTGCATTTTTGCTTTCCAAGATATTATCCATTTTCAAGAAAAGTGTTGATAAATCAGTGGTATTTTAATGTAGAGCTTAGTGCATTTAGCTTCTCAGGAGAAAATAAAGGGATAACGTAGGTACAGGTCTCAAGTGTATGCAAATACCTGCAAATAAGTCAGTCAGACCAGACTCTGCGTGTTTGAAAGGTATAAGTCATCATGGTCAGTACTGTTGATGGAATGAGAGTGAAGTTCACCTTTTCCTAACAGATATGTCTAAATCAAGTCAGACGAATCACTGTCTAAAAAAGCTCCCTTTTTTTTTCCCTTCAACCTTATTAGGGGAAATTAAAGCTTGGGCTGGAGCATTGTTTAAGGTAGAAGTTATATCCTATGTAACTGTATCCCTATATAAGAAGTATATCCTACACCGATAATGATGCTTTGTTAAATAGTTGCTATTTTTGACAGATACACTTCCCATTAGTCCTATTCAGATTGTTACAAAAATTACACTGTTACTGAAATAGAAATCAAGGAGGAAAGTTAGTGTTCTTTGTTAATTAAAGGCTTTTACAAGGCAAAACCTTGCTGGGAGTTTGCCATCCCTGTCAGACTTTCCACATGCTTGGCCTGGCAAGACAAGGTAACATGCTGAAAATGTCATAAGAGTAAAATTCAACATACTATATACTTTTAAGACCTAAACTGTTGGATTTGGGTATTCATTGACAGCAGTTAAGAGACATCTACCTCCCAATGCCCCGTTTTCATTAGGTGATCACCGACTCGTGTGTATTTACATCACTTCCACACTAACATCACCATTTAGGTCACTGTGACCTTAAAAACCATCAAAATTCTCCTTGTCAAAACAGCCTTGGCTCAGAAATTACTTGGGAAGTTTTCCTCATCACACAGTGCCAGAACGTCCCCAGGACCCCATCTCAACACGTGCCAGACCAACAAATTAGCACATCCAATAGCTTTCCTGCCTTGTTACCCAATTAACGAAAAACAGATGCCTTCTCCTGTGTCAAATGCAAATTGTTTCCCACATTCCATTATGCCAACAAGCATCACTTCCAAACCTGCTGGGCTCCCAGGGGCCAAATTCGTTTCGTTTGTAGTGATACAGTTGCCCAAAGCCTTGAAGGGGTTGAGCAGAGAAGTTAGTTACTTGGTAGTATGGTCCTGAAGAAGATGTTGAGACTGACCCTGGCTGTCACAGTGAACAGAACCATGATGCCATGATGACGTTGTCTTCCTTATCAGCCAGGGAGATTTGCTGTACCTCGGTTTCAGGACACAAAAAAAAATCCCCAAGAAAAAAAACAGAATTAAAGGAAAACCCAGACCTCTTGGCTATGCTTTAGCACCTGACTCACACGTTAGGTTATCTCTTCCCTTAAAATCTGATTCCCATGAAGACTTTTTATCAAGTTCTTTTCAAAAAAAGACTTCAGGCTCCTTTTCCAGTTCCTTTTTTTCCCTTTGGGTTTTTTTTTTTTTTCCTTTTTTTTTTTTTTCTTTTTTCTTTTCAGTAGAGAGCAGCAGGGCCTTCTGTTTCTGTCCTATTTAGTGTTCTTGAAAGTTTTCTATGAGAATTGTTTTAAACATTAAAAAATAATTTAAAAATACAAATAGAAAAATAGAATTGTCTAGGTTGGAAGTGACCCTTAAGATCATTAAGTCCAACCATTAACCTAACACTGCCAAGTTACGAGCAAACCATGTCCCTCAGCACCACATCTATTTGTCTTTTAAATACCTCCAGGGATGGTGACTCAATCACTCCCTGGACAGCCTGTTCCAATGCTTGACAACCCTTTCAGTGAAGAAATTTTTCCTAATATCCATTCAAAACCTCCCCTGGCACAACTTGAGGCCATTTCCTCTTGTCCTATCACCTGCCACTTGACAGAAGAGACCGACCCCCCCTCGCTACACCCTCCTTTCAGGGAGCTGTAGAGAGCCAGAAGGTCTCCCCTCAGCCTCCTTTTCTCCAGACTGAACACCCCCAGTTCCCTCAGCTGCTCCTCCAAGACTTGTGCTCCAGACCCCTCACAAGCTCCGTTGCCCTTCTCTGGACACACTCCAACACCTCAATGTCTTTCTTGTAGTGAGGGCCCAAAACTGAACACAGCACTCTCAGTTGCACCTTGAGTACGAGGGATGATCGCTACCCCAGTCCTTCTGGCCACACTATTGCTGATACAGCCCAGGATGCCGTTGGCCTTCTTGGCCACCTGGGCACACTGGTGGCTCATGTTCAGCCGCCTGTCCACCAACACCCCCAGGTCCTTCTCCGACAGGCAGTTTCTAGCCACTCTTCCCCAAGCCTGTAGCACTGCATGGGGTTGTTGTGACCCAAGGGCAGGACCCAGCACTTGGCCTGGCTGAACTTCACACCATTGGCCTCGGCCCATCTGTCCAGCCTGTCCAGATCCGTCTATAAAGCCATCCTACCCTCAAGGAGATTGACATTCCCACCCAACTTGGTGTCATCTGCAGACTTACTGAGGGTGCACTCAATTGCCCCATCCAGGTTGTTGATAAAGATATTAAAGGGAACTGGCTCCAGTAATGAGCCCTGGGGAACACCACTTGTCACCAGTCACCAATTAGATTTAACTCCATTCACCACAATTCTTTGGGTCCTCTCTTTTACACCACCATGGAGAGTACACTTGTTATCCATCTTTTAGCTTTGTAAGTCCTCTTATTTCCACAGATGATTTCTTAAATGGGGAGGAGAACTACATGCAACTGATCTCTGCTTCAGGCATCTGTGCCTCTTCAGAGAATCCAGAATTAAATCCTCATTTAAGTCATGCATACGTTAGACACACCCAGAATTTGTACATATACTTAAAATCCCTCTATCCCAAACCTAATCATTTAAGACATCCTCTGCCATATCTTTAATAACTTCTATTTTAAATGCGTCTTTAGTAAAGCCTGATAATGGCCACACCTTTTCTTCTTCCAAACACTTCCCTTACACAACCTGCATGTAAAATGCTAAATTAATACTAGTTGCGTTTAGGAAGTAGTCAGCAGGAGCCAGAAATTTCAATGAAGTGGAAAAGAAGTGACTATTTTCATGGCTTGGATGTATTCAAGATCGTGGATATGCATTTTTAGTTAAAAGACACCTTTGGGATATATCAGTCTAAACAGAAAAAATAACAATGTCAGGAGAGTCAGCAAAAAAAAAATAAAATGAAGGCAGACCAGCAATCTGGAAGACATTTCAAAGAATCACAGAAAGGGAGGACTGGAAAGAAACTCAAGAAGTCATCCAGTTTAAGGCTGGATTAAGCATTCCCAATGTGGGGTTTTTTTAGACTTTTACAACTGCCAACAATAAATATTCTTCCCTTCCCCACTGCCAATCAAGTTCAATTCTTCTCTTGCTCTACCACTCAGATAATGAGCCTTGTATCTCACCTGAGTTTTCAGACATGCCTTCCAAGCCTGTGACCTCTCCTGTCCTCACCAAACAGAGGAATTTGTCCTCCTCCTTTCCTAGGAACAACTGCCATCGCTGCAGACTATTGTCGTCATTCTTTTTTTCTAGACTACTTCTTGAGGATGTCTTGAGGACTACTCAAGATTGCTTCTGAGCTATATTCCCTTCTGCCGCATATACATTATTTGTGCTGTGCCCAAATAATATCTAAAATCAAAGGGTAACATATCCATAATAATCTGTTTGTAAAATTCTCTTAGGGCACAAAGTGGGACTATTTGGATGAAGTTACAGGGTATCTGCTAGATGAGTTAATAGAAATATCTGAGAATTAGATATCTCGGTCTGAGCTAGACACCCATGGCTCTCTCTTTATAGTCACCCAAGAGGAACAAGAACTCAGACTAATGCATATGACTTATATTAGATGTCTGCTTTAGGATGATACTAATTGCCCTCCAGGTTTTCCAGAAACACAGAAGCTCACCTTATATATCTAAGAATTCATCGTCTGATATACTTTCCTTTTGCTTTTTATCTTATTTTTGGAATTAAGTTTTTGGGCTAAAATTATCTGTTATTTTAGCAGAACATAGTCCCGATTTTGCTTGATACTGTGCCAAGAATACTAATTAGTAGCAGCTAATATTCATTGCATAATTAATTTTGGAGGTTGGTTCTAATTATGGTTCCAGTGTCCACTGGCTAAGAACCCTTCACTGGATAACGTTAATAACACTGCCATTGGTTTGAACGAATATATTCACATAGCACTGCAAACTGCAAGGTTAGGGCTTAAGCTGTGAGGCTTCTTCTGAGCTTGGACACGAGCCTTGGGTTTGGAGGGAGTTATCTGTGTTTCTCTACCAGAAATACCATCTTGTCTGGGATGATATACAGAGATATCTTTCCCAACTTCAGGAATTTAACAGACAAGGACACCTAAGTCAGTTCAAAGTTTGGCTTCTGTCATCCTTTCAGGTACTCTAACGTATCCCACTTAGCTCCCACTTAGTCTCTTGTAGATCCTGTGTCCCCTCTGCCAGCTCTGTCTGGGTGCCACAGATACTATAAGGTATCTCAATTTTCAGTAGACCTTATATTTACAACATTCCAGCTAATATATCTTAAAATGTAAGCTGAATTATGCCCTGTCAAAACCATCAGTGTCTATGTATAACCTAGTCGTCTAGCTCCCAATACATCTGATGAAGATCTAATTAATAATAAAGTTGGTGGAGTTTAGAGGGTGATTTATCTTACCCTACAGCAGACAGCCACTGGCTTAGCTGTATGTCTCTGTAGGCTCCATTACAGTGCTGGCTGGTTTCCCAAAAATCCTTTCACAAGGCACTGGCTTTATCTTACCCAATATTAAACATCTCCGGTACAGGTGGCTGCGTATAAGCTAAGTACCCTCACTGCAAAACCGGTGTGCAGTACCTGTTGCCCTGGAAGATCCCATGTCATCTCACAGGATCATAGAATGGTTTAGGTTGGAAGGGACCTTAAAGACCATGTCGTTCCAAATCCCCTGCCACGGGCAGGGACACCTCCCACCAGCCCAGGTTGCATGTTCCCTGCTGCACAGTGTAGGCTTTTGTAACCTATTACATGAGGTGTCTTTGTGCAAAATATCCCTGTGGTGGAATAGTACTGCTCTCTAAGAAAGTCTTTGGCTGGTAATGTTGAAAGATATTTGGGTTTTGCAATGGTGCTGAAAGGCTGCCAGAAGCATGATTTGAAGGTGGAGATTTTTTTCTTTGTTTTTTGGTTCTTCTTTGTTTGCCTAAGGCGGTTGCTTTTGGAAATGTAGGGTTTTAGGAAAAAAAAAAAAAAACAAACAACCACCCAAAACCAACAAAACCTGCCTGGACTTCAGTCATAAACAGGAAAACTGGAGCGGGGAAAGTGAAAAGTTGTTCACATGGATGTTAGAAATGCTGCCATCAGAGACCGTTCCTGGGGAACTAAAAATGACCACAAGGCATGGGAGCCAGTTCAGCTTGGGAAGCTAACACTCCCTTCAGGGCCTTTCAAACATGAAAACAGAGCCTGAAACCCAAGAATGCTCCAGAGTGTTGGTGGAGAACCTGCCTTGGGGGAACAGTATGGCCGTGGGATGGTGCAATGTGCCAAGATTCAGAAAGCCGGGTCTATACTCCCTGAGGTGACCAGTCAGTAGCAGCCCAGGAGCCATAAGCAGATGTGTGTGCTCCGATTTCCCTTTCTGGAAGGCAAGGATAATATAATAATGCCTTATCTAAAAGACACAGGAATTGCAGAGAGCTCCTGCGATTGAACTCTGTGGCTTTAAATTCCTCTGCCCCATCCTGAGAACATCTTGTAGGTTTCACCCACACTACAAGTCCCTGGAGGCAAAAATAGTTTTATCACCAAACCGATGCTGCTCTTCACAGTAGCAACAACTCAAAAGCTTCAAGGTGGTCAAAGAGATATTGATATAATGGTTCTTATACCAGTGGTGAGGGAGAACGAGGTCTGCCATGGAACACACATGGAGGGCACACAGGTCACACTATGCGTAACTGGGCTCTACCCCACATATCTGCAGGCCAATTCCAAGACTTCTTTCATGGGTTTTAAGCTGTACGCTGGGAATAGCTGGTTGGCACGGGTAAGGTCATCCAGCTACCTAAATGTGGGTGTCTGTGACAGAGGAAAGGACATTAGATTAGGCTGGCTGCTGGGAACTCTCCAAGACCTTACCTTCGTAGGTTCGCTTTCCACTTCAGCGTAGCCCACACCATTTCTATGCCACTGGTGGATCTATTTGTTTTGCTTGTTGGATTCACAAGTGCCTCAGAAGAAGGGAGGGAGAAAAGGTTCATCTCAGTGTATGAGCAGAGTGTCTTGCTAGTGGCTTAAAGCATCAAGGTCTCATCTTGACTTATGCTCCAGCGTAATGGAGATAAATTGGCAGGATGCAGGGGTTTTATTTTTAAGAAGAACGCCTGAAGTTTGCAAGTCTGCCTGACCTCCTGCAGGTAACGAAGACAGCTAAGAGGAAAGCTGAGGCTCCCGATCCTCTCTTCCTCTGCTCTTTGAGCCTACAGCAAGCTGATGAGCAAAGCAGAAATGAAAATGATAAATGATCAGGCGCTGGTGCGTGGTGAGACCTGAACTGCGAAGGAAGACCACATCAGGCTCCATCGCCCGGAAAGGCATTTATCTTCTGCTTGCTCCTCCAGCCTGCTTTTGCCGCAGTTGAAAGCCGAAGATGATGAATATGCAGGAGGACAAACTGTCGTGCTAAACAGATTCCCGCAGCGCGTGACAGGATTTCGCCAGCAAGGAGAATAGAGGGCTGCATCAGTGGCAAGAGATAAACTTGTCAACTTTGCTGCTGATGTGCAAGAAGGTCACCTCACCCAAGGGAAGTTTAAACAAACAAGTGGTGTCCAAGGCTACAGCAAGATCAACACTTACTCATAGACTATTCTTCCAAAAAGAACATCGTTAAAAGCAGGTTCAGCTAAGCCAGTCACCAGAGAGCAAAAACTAAGAATTCCCTTCAGATGTGTGAAGTCTCACAGATTTGTATGAGAGTCTCCATAATTGGCTTCGCCACCTCCTGCAATTAAAGGGCAGCCACACTTCTGGTGCAAGAGCTGATGCACGGGGTCACCTCTGACCTTGACCCACAGATTGAGCACATCCAGGACACCTACTTGGGAAGCTGGGTAAGAGTGAGAGCATTATGCTGTAATAATAAGGGGGAAGAGCTCCTTGGGGATCTCCTGTGCAGGAAAGCCCTGTGACTGGACACGCTCACCAGCCCCCTAACTGTGCTCCTGCCCCATCGAATGAGCCGGTGTGGGCTCTTCTACGTCACATCAGCCAAAATGCAACTCGTCAGGTGTATCTCCATACCCTGGGAAAAGATAGGGCTGTGTCTGGTGAGTCTCCTGCTGTCAACCCAGCACAGAAGCAGAGGGAGACAGATAGTCTGGAGCAGTGTCACTGAACAATGATCTGTAAGGAAAGCCTTCTAAGTCCTGTCAAGTGAGGCTGGGACAGTTGAAATTGATGGTAAAGGGATATGAATTCAGCCTGGAATTGGGAAAAAAAAACATTCTAACAAGCTCATCAGGTAATGAGACTTTTTTTCCTTTTTTTTTTTTTTTTTTTTTATAAAGAACCTGGGAATGGTGAATCTCAATGTTGTCTGTTTGAAAACTACATCTAAACACATCAACTTAACCATGACTGAGAACATCCTTTGGTACAAAAACATGTCCTTGGTAGGCTGTGGGGAGTTAGTGTGACTCAGGGACCATTTGTAGGAGGTAGTTGACATGTGGCTGCTCTGTTTTGGGAGACAAGTTGTTCCACGCCAGGTGGTTTCTGGGCCACAAAATAGTTACACACAGTTGGCCACATCTGTGGTAGAGGGAAGTTCTCAGAGGTCTTAGTTCAGTGTGAGTACAGTGTAAGAGGTCTTCAGCATGTCAGAGAAGCAGGAGATAGAAGCTATAAGAAGGTTCCAGACACTGTTTAACATGTTGTACAAGAAGAGAGGAAAATAGGACCCAGATAAAACTAGGAAGTGTAACCAGAGATAAAATTGGATTTGAAGGTAGCTACTAAGGGTTTACTCTTGGAAGGGAAGGATGCATCAAGCTGGGACATGTTGGCATCTGTACTGGCTCTAGCGGTATTCACACTTTCATTCAGGACAGGGGTGGTGGAAGAGGGAAGGGTCTTATGATATTTACAGATGACACAAAGCTTCTCTGGACTGCAAGGTATGTTCCAAAACAGGATTAAAATTCAGATGACCTTGGTACATTGGAAAATGACTTGCAGGGAGAAAAAAACAACAACAACAAACAAACAAACATAAAAAACCAAAAACACAAACAAAAAAAAGACCCAGTGGGCTGTAATTCAGGTGGAACTCTTTTTTGCCTTTTCAATTCTATTTGAAGCAAAGGGAAACACTCACTTCATCACAAAATGCAGAAATTTAAAGGCAGGTGCCAAGTTCAAAGCAAACAAAAGAAGGAGGTGGTTTGTCATACATAGGTATGAATATGGGTTCACTACATGGGTAATGAAAGTGTGAAACTCTCTGACACTGGGTGTTTTAGACACAGGGAGTTTTCACGGGTTCATGGGGAAGCTAAACAAATCAGTGGCAGAAAAAACCATTAAAAGGTACAAAATGCACAGAAATCATGTCCAGCTTAGAAAGTCCCAAAGGTAGAAATTGTTATAGACTGTGAGAGTATTTGATGGAAGCATTGCCATACGCTCACTGCATTCTTACACTCATTTGGTATTTGCAACTTTATGAAATAAGATATTGCGTTAGGTGGATGTTTGGTCTGACCCGTTTGGCTGTTTTTATGTCCTAAACCCCCAACAGGCTCTGGGCCTTGCAGCAAGATCTTCAGCCTGTCAGTTAATTTAGTCTAGCTCACCTGCAGCCCACAGCACCCAGCAGGAGACACGTCCATTCATAAGCTGACAAGTTTCAAACAGGAATTTTTTTAGCAGCTGTTAACTCAAATGGTAGGAGCAGCTCAGGCAGATGATTTTAGCAATGAATGGACACATTTTTTTTTTTTTTGTGAAGATCCTGGAGTCCATCTACATCTGTTTCTCCCTCTTTTCCTCTGGCAGATCAGCACTTCTTCTCCAATCCAGGACATTTGAGCAGTAGATTGGGTACAGCCCTTACTGAGGTGTATTAGGAACAGAGAATTGTATGTTCTTCCACATTTAGCTGAGGGGAAATAGCACATAACCCACCCACAATGGATGTTGCCATCCTACACCTCAAGTTCTTTTCAAGAGAAGGGCAAACAAATATTGAGGAAAATCAGAACTGAGAGCAGTGTTCTGAAAAATCCTCCCACCGTTGTCCAGCTGAGGTTTCTGGCCTTATAGAGGGAGGACCAAACACATTGGTCATAGTCCCTTTTGCTAGTCTAAATCCTGCAAGTTAATGCAGTAAACCAAGGACCCGACAACAATTTCTTTCTATCGTCTCTGCTGCAGGGATGGGCAGGACTGTGCAGACATCATAAACTAACACAGGAAGATTAATGAGATAAATACAGATTGTGCCCTCTTGGGATGGAAATCCTATTCTCCTTCTCCATGGGTACAGCACCCAGCAAAGAGCTCTCCTTCCACAGGTGAAGTCAAGTGGCCTGCCCAAAATCGCATGGTTGCAGCACCAAAAGTGGCACCTGGATCTCCTGGAGAGGTTGTGTTGTGTGGCTACAGATCTGCAAGTAAAAATTTCCCCTTGTCCCATTCCTTCTACTTTTCCTGTGCTCTTTTTTCCTCACTCTGTTCCTTCTGTCCTTTCCTTCCCTCTTCCGAAGATGAGCACCATCTCAACAGGAAGTACTTTGGGAAGTCACAATGAAAGACAAGCGAGCTTGCTTAGACACACTTGCCCAGAAAGCGGAAGCTTCCCTGGACTTTCAGCAAGCCTTCCACCGACTTCACTTTCAGGATTAGCTTTGGCAGCAGCAATGTTTTTGTTCTTCATAAATCAGGCAGAGAGCTATAGGAGACCTAGGCTGGCCATGTGTCCCTCAGCCACCAGCTGAATGCAGTAAGCACCACTGAGAACACAAATACTGACCTTCAGATGCCATCGATAGCTATTCAGGGAGCAAAAAAAAGCAAGAAAGGAGATTTAGCAGGAGAAAAAAACATTTTCTTATCTCTTCTTCTGGGCTGCGTAAAGCTGCACGGGAGCTAAAATGAATATCTCACCGCCAGTTCATGTTGGAGGGGGATCTGACTGTATCAAACACGTCTTACCTATCATGTCTGGCCTGAGGCTCAGATGGAGACCTTGCAGTGGCTCCAGCAGAGTGCGAAAGAAACTTTGTACCCTCCTACCCTTATAGGCAGGCTGAGCTTTTCGGTGGTGTTAATCCCAGCTGGCAATGAATCTGTCAGTAGCACATAACTTACCAGCGGAGTAAAACAGCGACAGTGTGAGCCGGGAGGGCTGAGAGGAGCCGGGTGTCAGCCCCTCTGGGTTTGCTTTTCTTTCTCTCCTTGCCTTTTAGGCCGTTGGTTCTGGGGACGATGTGTTCATGTGTCTTAGCACACTAGGACATCTTTGTTAGAAGGCCTGTAATAAAGAATAATGCCAGGGCAAGCGTTAGTATGTAAAGTATTTAATAATGGGATTCCACGAATGCCTCTGGAATGAATCAGAGATGAATTGAGCTTTGGGTACCTAAAAGAAGAGCTTCCTCAAGATGTGAGTTGGCCCTGATGTTCTGCATCTCCCACCTCTTTTTCTCAGGTACAGCTATTAAACGGCTGCCGTATTGCTCCCTGGACTTGGCCGTATTTGAAGTGGTTAAAGGGAACATTCTCATTTTCTTCTAAATATTCTGGGCATGAAAGGTTATGACTAAATGCCATAATTATAAGTAACAAGTATTACTTGGAATAACTGTGATACTATGCTTATTTTTATATGGGAGAAGGAGGAGAACCCCCCAAAACAGGCTTTCTGTCTTGTAGTTTGTGAGAAACCAGAAAGCAAAGCACAATCTCAAATTTCAGAGCTGGAGCCCAGGATCCAGGCATGATGCTGTTTGCCCAGCAGAAGGAGCTCTAGACCATCTGAAGGGCATCTGCCGCTCTGATGACACTGAATGAGCTACTCCACCAGACACTGGCATTTCAGCTTTCTGCTCCCTGCCCAGAGCAGGAGCAGCTTTCAGACCCATTGGGTTGCTGTTATCAAAGAGGACGTGTGTACTTGTGGAAAACATAGGTCCCTTTCTCAGGTGCTCAGGTCATCATATCCTGTCAGATGTGGATGGAAAGAGAGAAGATTACCTGAAAATAAAAGAGCAATGGTGCATTCAAGGCCAGGTTGGACAGGGCTTTGAGCAACCTGGTCTAGTAGAAGGTGTTCCTGCCCATGGCAGGGGGCTGGAACTTCCAACTCTAACCATTCTATGATTCCATGATTCTATGATTGAGACCAGAGTCTTCTAACAATGTGAAATGGGCTGCATCCCGAGCGAATGTCCCATATGGCGCTCTGGGTTTCATAATATAGTGTCCATAGGGTGGCTTATAGACCTTCAAGTCCAGTTCTCGATGCCTGTTCCACCAGAGCCTGAAGAACATCTCACACATTTTCCCATATGCTAAATGCAAGGAGTGCTGCCAACACCCAGGGCCTGCAGGAGCTAAAATCCAGTGTGATGTGTCCAGAGAAGAGAGCAGAAGAGACTGGACACATTGCCTATCTCTGAAGGTGCTGCTGTGAGCTGCAGCTTGTTAGCTAGAATGTCCAAGACAAACTCAAGAGATTCCTACCATTGAGAACCACTGCTAAAGGTGACTGAGGACTTGCAAAAGTTGGGGGGAAGCTGATGTGAAATAGGAGATGCTACACGCTTTCTGCAAGTGCGAGAAAAATGAAGTGAGAGAAACCATAAGAAAAACCACAAGTTCTGAATTTCCGCCTGTAATCAGCATTGTGCAAAAATCCCATTCCCTTTGCAGTGAATTTTACATGCTCAGGTGCTGGGTAGCATTTTTGTTATTCCATAGTCACTATGCAGTTCACTTAGACTGAAAGAACAGGCTTATTGCTTTCTGTTAACTAAAATTATTTAAGCAATATCATACTTGCTGCTGGAGACTATTGGATGGCTTAGGATTGTGTAATGGGCTTTAAACCGTTTTCTCTCTTTAGACTCTTTTTTAAAGAGCTTAAACAGAAAGAATTATCTGAGAGGATAAAAACCCCCTGTTTTCCTCTCTCTTGCAAATTAAATAAAATCTTGGAATCTTGTGCCCCTTTAATTTGATAAAATTGTTATTACAAATTTCAGCTTAATCTTAGGACGTATTATAGTGAAATCCTGGTATTTTTATAAAAATAATGATGATGTAGAAAATTCACAAGATATTAAAAAAAGGAATACAATGGATCATGAAAAATTAAGAATTTTGAGATTTCATTTTTCAATTCCCTCTTAAAGCAATATTAATGCTGTGTGACCAGCAGTAGTTATTTCTATTCATACAGTCATAGAGCTTCTGAGTTCCTGCCAGTCTCAAGCCCTATTGCTCTAGATGCTCTATTAACATCACTGAAAAAACTGTTTGTTTCCCCAAATACCATTTTGTCTGTGCAAAGCGACATAGACTTTCTTTGAATTGTTTCAGGTATGCAGGCTGTGTATAGAGGAGGGCTCTGTTTCTCTAAAATGATAAGAGAAACGGATCTTAAAATAATAAAATCACTAAAAATAAAAATGTTCCCCATCTCCCTAGTTCTCTACAGACATGAATTTCCTACTCTGCTTCCTACCACACAGTAGAAAGCCACTTGCATAAAAGGACCAAAAAACCCAGAATTTGTTCTTGCTAAGATCCTGTTCTAGCATCCTTTAAACAAATATTTTGACTTGGTGTAGGGGTGGGTTGCAAATCTGCCTTTACAAGGGCTCAGTTGCTCCAGCTTTGGTTTTATGACGCTGAAGCAGAAGCTGAAGGTATAACATGGCCAAAACATGTTCCTCTAGACTGGTCATTACAACGCTGTAAGAATTAAAATCCCCCGAGGAGCACATACTTCACCTGTGATGTATGCCAGAGAGAAGTTTCAGGAGCCCACTGTGACTTGAACTTGTGTAAATTAAATTCATTGGGTACCTTTGCCCTCAGGAGAGAGCAAGTTCCCTTTTTTAAGCTTAGTGTGGTAGTACAGACAGGGGATGGTTTCATCCCTCCCTGAAATGCAGCCACGTCTGCAGTAGAAGTTATCATATTTGCTACCAGTGTTATAAAACCTCTTAGCTATGAATGAAAGCTATGACCATGCCTGCTGGCTTAGACGTTCACTTGAAAAGTTTGCGTACTCTGACTTTGCCAAAATTTGATGGAAAAAATGGTGAAATTAGAAAAACCGGAGCAAATGGTCTGATGAAATTCTGCCCAAAGCAGATCATGTCTGCCCTTCAGTTCCCAAAGGAACTAAACCCAACCCAATCAGTAGGCCGGTACTGAAACTCCCCAATCCCAACCGTTAATTTAGAAAACTCCAAAAAGGGACAGTCAACAAACTGTAATAATTAGTAAACTGGTCTAGATTTTGAATTTTAACTTTGTAGGACTGATTATTCTCATTTTGGAAACTGGGATGCTGAATAATGTTGCCTTAAGGGCAGTTCTGGACCTCAGCCGTGGACTTTGAGCCTTTTTTGGATGCTGCTGGTTTCTTGTTTTGTCTGTACAGCACCCTGAGAGGTTCATGACTGGGGCTCTGAAGAAATAATACAATATATATATTTTTCTTTTTACTGTTATGTGCGTTATTGGCATTATTATTACACTGAACTCATTCTTGTTTGAAGAAGCCTTTGAAAACCTCCGGCGAAAGGTTCCACCGGGACCTGCTGACATTCGAGTGTTTTGCGTCAAATTCCAAAATGGCAAAGAGTTGTTACGAGCTGAAAGGGAAAGAGGGAATCTCCAAAGGAGCCTGCAGACCCCGCTGACTCTCTGCGTCTACGTAAGTCGGGGAATTGAGTGATAAAACAAACATCCCAAGTTATGGGGGTGTCAAGTTTGCTTAATGGAACAGACGCGGTAGCGCCCCCGGGTGAGCGGGGAAACGCCTGTGAGTTGCTTTCCAAGCAGGGGAATACACAGGAGATACGGACCTGGCAGGCAACTGGCTGATATATGTGGGCTGCCCTCTGATTTCCCTTTCTCCTGGGCCAACTCTTTCCTGGCTGACTGCAGGATGTCTCGCCGCAATCCCTTTTTTCGTCTGGCCTAAGCTAAGCAAAGTCAATCTGAACGAGGAGTTTCACTGGAGACCTCCAAGGAACACCTATCTGCTGGAGAAAACTGTTCTGGTGATGCAAGAAATGGCAAATTTCCCTCTGAGTCAGAGCTGGATTGGTCCAGCTGGCCGGGAGGAGGGAGGTTGGAGCTACGGAGCAGATAGCAACAGAGACACTAGGGCATTTCCTATCCAACCGGGTTTCAGATTCAAGAAGGGATGCCAATGCCTTGTCCAACCCACATCCCGAAATGTGCATCTGATGTCAGTGTAACCCGCCTATCGCCATGCAAGTCTCCTGCTGTGTCATCTCAGCAGGGTGGTGTGTGTAAAACCCTGAGTAATTTCACCCTGAGCAACTGGTAGGACTGAATATTTAAGGTCAGATTCTTCTCACCTAACTTCAGACTCTTAATTAAGGCACTTAATTGCTCTCTCCCTAGAAACAGGAAAAAGAAGGAGAAAAAGAACTTCAGATTGCAATACCAGTCTGAAAACTTCATTGACCGTAGGAGCCTGTATAGTACTGTTCGATAACCTCATTTTCTCTATTCCAAGTCTAAGATTAGGAAACGTGAGTTAAGATGTTTAAATCCCTATATAATTTCAGTTCTGTGGTTGATTGACCCTATTGATTCAGAAAAAGCTCATTTTTAACTTAAGCCCTCTTCCTCTATATTATCCTCTTTGCTATTTTCTGCGAAACCACACTTTGACTGTACGTCTTTTGTCCTAAGTCATATGTTTTCTGGAGGATGCAAGAAACTGTAGTGTTTGGGGCTATCAACACCGGACAATCTGCATATCCTGGATTGAACCGTTCCGCTGTGATTGCAGGGGACCAGAGCAGAAAACCCACTGGAGTGACATATAGGGTACAAAAACCTCCCAGACAGGAATCTCATGTAAGAAAATACTTGTGGAATCACAGTCTCGGAGTGTTGTACAGTGTAGGAATAAAGAGACATAGCAGGAGGGCAGACATGTGGTGGAAAGGCAAAATTAGGGTGCCTTTTGCTGGTCTAAACCGAGAATCACTGGCTGGACTGCAATGAGATTTACTCTTAAGGTCCAATTCTCTTTACTGGGCTTTGCAGACTTAAAGTGAAGGATGCACCGCTAAACCAAATAAGAAGCAATACCATCAGAAGAACATCCAAGAGAGCTTCACAGTTATTCATGAAGCTACAGCCATCAATCTCCCTGAAGTGTGGCTCCAGAGGACTGAAGACCTGAGACACTACTGATTTCTCGTGTCTGTCCTCATTGGGGGTGCACAGCAAGAATTCCACTAGCCACTGTACATAGTAGCTTAAAATAGGTCACATATGAGGCTGTTCTGTTGAGCCGAAGTCCAACCTGTGAATCCACAAGCGAACTCCAGCTCAGTGGAAGTTTCTTGCATGTCTTTGCACTTTTCTCTTACACTGTTGCTGTCAATTTGTTTCCAGATTGCATGAAGAAGGCTGGGTTAAAAGAACCAGGTTCTTCCTCTGTTGTAACGTAGATGCATCCACTGTTCTGGATTCCTACTAGGGCTGTCGATGGAGTTTTTTTGGAATTACACAACAAGGATCTTACATCAGCAGATCTCTCTGTCTTGCAACCTGTTCTACACAACATGTCTCAAGGATGTAGCTGAAAAAAAGAGGATAATTTAAAGATTATGTTCAAAATATAAAACACAGAATACATTTTCCTTTTTTTTTCTTTCTTTCTGCTTTATGATGAAAATGTACTGTTAAATAGTTTCCTATAATAATTACCTGTATAATAATGTAGAAAATGAGGTGCCAGCCATTCAGTCTCTTCTTTCAGGTTCCTGTAGACCTTGACAAAATTATTCACTTCACATAATTATAAAATTTAGTGTTCATGGAATAGTGCTCAGCTGGGGGGGGCAGTAGTTTTTTCATAATAAGTTGAGAACACTTTTTTTAAGTTGGGCGTAACCAAGGCTTGATGGACAGAGCAGGGCAGTGGGAGTTCTCCATTAGACGTGTGGATGCAGTGGGATTTTCAGTTCACTGACTCTGAAAGAAGTGGAGGAAAACCTGGCCTTCAACCCTTGAGGTGGGTTGACCTGGAAGACCTGTTGGGGAAGAGTTTGTGCCTGAAAGAGTGAAGGAGGCTTATAAAGTCTTCTTATATTGGAGTCTAGAAGTAGAAATGGTATCTAGCCCAAGCTTAAGGGTATTTCAGCTTCTTTGTCA
Organism: Vanellus vanellus; assembly: GCF_965231255.1. Lineage (NCBI taxonomy): Eukaryota > Metazoa > Chordata > Aves > Charadriiformes > Charadriidae > Vanellus > Vanellus vanellus. Next base: position 2,721,500 of record NC_138906.1, read on the forward strand.
GTTCTGCCAAGGCTCCTGAAGCTGGCAGGAAGGAGAAAGATAGGGAGGAATCAACACACATAATCCATGGGAAATTCCCAACCCGCTACAGAGATCATACAATTTCCACCACGTGAGAAAAAATACCCACTCATTTTTCCCACATATATCATTAATCTTCTGTATGTCTTGAACCCTCACAACCTTAATCTGTTCCTGTTCCAGCAGCAAGCCAACTGCCTTCTTGCATGAGAAGAACAGCAAGAAGGTTCCCTAGATGATGTTGAGAAGCAACCATTTCTCAGGCAAGCTCAGCTGCACAGTAATGTTCTTCTCCAACCCTAATGGGGACTGGGCACCTGGCTCCCATGGAAGTGTGTTAAATAGTTCTGGGCAGCAATGGTCTGTGTCCCCTGAGGTCACCAGAATAATCAGGAGTGTCTCTAGGGCCACAAAGATACTCCGAGGGCTGGAGCACCTCTCCTATGAGGACAGGCTGAGAGCGTTGAGGTTGTTCAGCCTGGAGAAGAGAGGGATCCAGGGAGACCTTATGGTGGCTTTCCAGTCCCTAAAGGGGCTACAGGAGAGCTGGGGAAGGGCTTTCTACAAGGGCATGTAGTGATAGGACAAGGGGGAATGGCTTCAAACTGTAAGAAGGGAGATTTAGATCAGATATTAGAAGGAAATTTTTCACTGTGAAGGTGGTGAGGCCCTGGTGCAGGTTGCCCAGAGAAGCTGTGGCTGCCCCATCCTTGGAGGTGGTCAAGGCCAGGTTGGACGGGGCTTGGAGCAACCTGGGCTGGTGGGAGGTGTCCCTGCCTATGGCAGGGGAGTTGGAACTAGATAATCTTTAAAATCTCTTCCAACCTAAACCATTCTATGATTCTATGATTTTTCTTCACTGTTGAGACCCAGTGTCTGACAGAAAAAAAAAAAAAAATATTTTGACAACAGGGTGTTGTTTTCTCAGTATTGGGGTCCAAAGGACAGCAAGTCTGGGGGATCATTCCTTTAGACACCATGGCACATCATTTGGTTTCCAAACCTCTGGCAGCCCAAGAGTGTCCAAGGTACAGAGTCAGGATGTGTTCCCGGAGGGCAGGACCAATAAAATCTCTGCAGTTCCCACGTTTTCACATGTGTAACAGAGACCCTACAGGCTCAAAATCTCCAGGGAACATGAACTTAGAATCTGAAACCAACCCCGGATACGGGTACATGGTATAACTAACTCCATCTCCTGTTCTCATCACTTTTGTTTAGCTCTGTTATTGCATCCCAGAATGAGATGTGTAGGACGAGCATTGCAAAGGGAGAACTCGGTTGGGCATCCGTTTCTTTGAGGAACTCAATTTGTCAAGTTAGGGGGCGAATAACTGCTTTAGAACACAAGGTATGCTCAGCCTGGAGAAAGGGACAGAAAAACATCAGAACATGGGCAAGGCAGATTATTTCATAAAAAAGCATTCCCAAGACAATCCCCAATTTACTTTAAATTCCAATTAAAATTGGAGAAGGGGGAGAGGGAAGGGGAGAAAGGTAAAAAAAAAAAAAAAAAAAGAGGAATGTTGTTGACGTCTGTTTTCTAGTTTGGTATTGACCAGGGGAAAAAAAAAAGCCACCACCCAGACCCTTTTCTGATTAATAAAAATCTGATGGAAATTTCATATGTTGTCTCGGCTCCTAAACACTTCTCAGCCACATCTGGCACCGCAAGCTCCTTCCAGCCTGTTTATGTTCACAATGAGAACATTTTTTCCAGCCCTGTCAACAATTATTGTTTCCCCTATGGGGAGGTCAGAGGTTGTCCCTCACTTCGGTCATTAAAAAAGCTTTGGCTTTGAAGTGCCTCCCTGGTCATCATTTGTTGGTGCGTGTCTGAGCTGCAGAACAGAATGAGGACAAACACGGAGGAGACCTGGACCTCGATTGTGTCTCCCTTCTTGCAGCAGATGAGAAGAGGTGGTGTATGGAAAAAGGGTGCTGCCCTGATGGGGTGAAGCCAAAGGTTCCCCGAGGGGGAGTGGGAGGGTGGATGCACATCTCACCTTGGGGGGCCACGGTGGCTTGTGGCCCTCCTGGCAATGCAGAGGAATGAGCCAGTGCCTTTGATTCTGAGATTTTGGCTCCTCTTCACGCCTGCCTTTGATGTCAGGGTTTGTTTGCCGAGAGGAGGCGTTTTTATGGGCTCTCTTCGAACTTGTACGACTTCCCATTGGAGGCCAGGGGATGAGGGACCGGGGGAGGGGAGAAAAAAACCCAACCGTGCCTCCGAGGCCCAAACCGCAGGAGCCGCAGGTGAGCCAGATAGCGTGTTCTCAGAAACCGAAGGGAAATCAGCCACATTCTTTCTTTATGCAATAAAAGGCAGTTTCAGCGGCACAGCCAGCCCCTGTCCAAGCTCCCTCCAGCTCTGTGGGGTCAGGCAGCAGCCTCGGGAACTGGTCGTTCCTCTGATTTGACGTGCCATTGCTAGTGAGGTCCTGCAGCCCTGAGCAAGGTGGGGTTTTGGGTACGTGAGCAACCCCTTCGGTTCAGTGTCTCTTCCCCCATTACAAAGTTAGCCTTGAGCTCGCACCCTGGACTGGTAAAGGCAATCGGTCCTGGCTCAGTCGTCAACCCGGTTTTAGAGAGGAACGCAGCAAGGTGAAGTGACACATCCAAGCCTGCAATGAAAATCAGTGTCAAAGCTAACAATCAGCAACAAACTCACCTGATTCCCTAGGATTTCAGAATCATCACTGTCTGGTCCGAATCCATTCACAGTACAGCTGCTCCTAAAGAGAAGAAATACCCTTTTTCAGGTCTTCAACTCTACCCAGCTATTTCTCATTTTTATGACTTATCCAGAGGCATTTCCCTGGATATGCCCCCCTGGATATTTTCCTGGTCCCATCCCTGGAGGTGTTTAAGGCCAGGATGGATGTGGCTGTGGGCAACCTGGTCTAGTGGGAGATGCCCTGCCCAGGGTAGGGGGTTTGGAACTCGGTGATCTTCAAGGTCCCTTCCAACCTAAACCATTCTATGATTCTATGATTTGGAGGGGAGGAGGATCAGGCAAAGTTGGCGAGGAAGCTCTGCCACTGACCCCATGGGAGAACTTTAGCCCCTTGCTTCTTCAGCACAGTGCCTCAGTTTCCCTCCTACATGAGAATGGACATAACACCACCCTGTATCATAAGGCTGTCAAATAACTTGCGAGTAGAATCATAAGAGAAGTTAGCAGGTGATTCTTGAAGCGAGGGGCTTGTTCTGAGCTCTCGTATCATCAGAAAGCTGAGGTTGGAGAGGGCCTCTGGAGATTGTTCTGTTCAACCCCCTCCTGAAACAGAGTGACCTGGAACAGGTTACTCAAGGTCTTGTCCAGTCAACATTTGAATGTCTTCAAGGACAGAAACTCCCTAACCTCTCTGCCTGCTCCAGTGTTTGACCATGCTGAGAGTAAAAAAGCTTTTTCTCGTGTTTAAAAGGAGTTAACTGTGTTTTGGTCTGTGCCCATTGCCTCTTGTATCAGGCCAAATCAAAGTTTAAGAAAGCTATATGTTCATGTCAAAAAATCATGTGAATTCTTTCTCAGAATTCACTTTTTGAGATTTATGATATTTCCAGTCTCTTATGTTCCTTATGAATTTGATTTCAAAGTACATTTGTTTGTTGTTGGGGAGGTGAAATCTTAAATTTTTACAACCAAAATTAAAGTAAAAATTATTCATTTTCTCCAATCAATCTGACACACTAAAAAAAAATCCACTAAAGTACCCTTTGTGTACCTTAGATTTAAGTATCGACTCTGTGAAACATAAGGGCTCTTTAGCTTATTTTAAATTGGTCTTCAAAAACTGAAAAACCACCCTCTTCCTTCCTAAGATTTCTGCCTTCAAGAATGCTGCACAAAGTTCTCACACTCAGCAGTAGGTTCACTCTCCGTGTTTTGTGTGCTTGTAGAATAATAAAAAAAATAAATCTTTGTCGTTGCTATGGCCATTAACACTTTATTTGGAATTTTTCTTTCTTGAGAGTAGTTCCATAGAGGGAGCTGAGAGAGTTAGGATGGGAACTCCTGTTTCAGAGTAAAATCAAGGAGGCAGTGAGGCTCTGCTTCTCTTTTATGACCTCCTTGCTTCCTTCCTACCAACCAGCCATGCACCCATCCAAGGAGGGGAACCTTCTCGTGTGACAATTTCACACAAATGGGGACTGCCACACAGAGAGAGCGAGCTCTGCTAGAATCCTTTCTGAAGACTGCCACATGTCAGAAGAAGTATTTTAAGCCTTTCTAAACCTTAAATCAGTGCTAACTAAAACCACTGCACCCCAACCCCTCTCATTTCAGAATTTGTGGTGTGCGTTCATTTCTCCTGCTTGTCCAGTTCTCATTTTATGCTCAGTGTCTTGGTACAAAGCTGTTGCTATTATATAGACTGTTTTCTCACAGCCACTACAAGCAAGTTTTGCTGAAGCTACAAGCAAGTTTTGCTGAAGCTACAAGCAGTCATCTTGAATCTTTGTGCATCTTCCTACATGGTGGAGTTCCAGGAACTACTGGTAGACATGGTGCTTAGGGACATGGTTTAGTGGTGGTTTTGGCAGTGTTAGGTTGATGGTTGGACTTGATGATCTGCAAGATCCCTTCCAACCTAGACGATTCTATGATTCTATGTATCTGTAGTGGTGCAGCCTCCACTGGAGTTAGTCACCTCAGCTCCCCTTGCCACTTCATGGGGGTGTAGTGAATGCAGTCTCACGCAGGTTCATTGCCCTCGGGTCAAGTGCTTAAAAAAGATCAAGAAGACATGTGCCTTGGAAGTGCCTGTTCCTCTTTACTCACTACAAAGAGGAGTCTGGAGGGACCGGCGCACCCAGAGTCTTCTGTGGTGTACACAGGGAATTAAATGAAATCCCAGAATGAAAAGGGATCCCTGAACTTAAAATGCACATCAGTCTTGTGGTTTTTAACTTGTCTTTTCAATAAACAGATAAAAGCACATCACCATTTACTGTTGGGAGAGCCGTGTCCTCATACCCTCATGGATAATGAAAGACATCCTTCTTCTGACGCTCTTCCAGCTCCAGATCTGGCCTCTTCAACTGTTAGAAAACATCATGGTACAGATGTAAGAAACCATGACAGTTATACCCACACACTCTACCAACCTTAGCCAGATGGAGATGCTCTGATTCCTAGAAGGGATCTGGAAGGCCCTTATCAGAGTTGTACCTGGCTGCACAGAGAGGAGTTGTGAGAGTGAATTCCATCGGTTGGGAAGGAAAAGGGCTCAAGTTCCCTGACAGTACCCAGGAGACGAGTGGGGAAAGGGAGCCAAAGCTAACTTGACCCTCAAGTATGCAAAGGCATGAAAACAAATGCAAATTTGGCACCAGGCAAAATTGCTCACTCCTGCCTCTTGGAGGGCACAGCTGTGCATCCAGCGCATTGGAAATTAACAGCAAGGGAAGCTTTTGTCCAGAGGTCAGTGCTTTATCTGTTCTCTTCTTATCTTTGGTAGCTGCTCAAAGAAAGCCCTATTTGCTGTGATTCCCTCCGTCCTTTCTTCTCTCCAAGTTATCTGTACACACTACAGGTATTCCTCAGTAACAAACGTAGAATCGGTTGCAGTTTATTCCAATTTTTAAATTAAAATGAAGGCCAGCCCAAGCTATTACGAAGATCACGACTGTTTATTCAGGTGAGGTATCTTGCTTTTCATTGCTCAGACTTCTACTACATTAAATGAGCTGTTTGATTTTAGGGCTTTGTGGAGGTTCGCACTGCAATGACTATCCTTAAGTCCCTGGGTGGGAAGAGATTGCCATTCATTTTGTGTAGAAGGACAGGAACCTGTGGACCAGCAGGATGTTAATGATGAGTTTCCATTTTATACAGAACAGCCAGGGAATCAGAAGTTAATTAGTGCTATCTCCATCCTGTTCCCACCTCCAGGTAGCCAAGCAACCCTGGCATCTCTTTACCATCCTATATTTAGAGCAGGTAGGAGCACGGATGTTATCAATCTGAGAAATGATACTCTGATGATAATACTTTGTGTTTACTTACCTGTTTGTTTGTCCACCTACCCACCTACTCCTCCACCCACTGAATGTCTCACAGTGATTAACGATTTTCCATGGCTCCATTTTTATCTGCATCACTGGCTGCATCTATTCTGCTAATTAAATAGGAGCAAAGGACAAAGTTTGGCCATGAGGCCAGGAGACACAGACTGGCTATGTCTACATGACATAGCACTTGGTTATGGGTCTCCTTTGGTTCACATTTTGCTCATGAACTTAACTCATCCTTCTTGTTCTGCAGATGCTTTATTTATTCAAAGTGTCTGATACAGTATGAAGGTTTTTCTAAAGTCCAACAGTAGTGTTGTCACAGGAAAAAAAAATGAATAAACATGTTTCCCTTCCTGTAGGGTGTGACAAGAGGACAAAGGAGGGTGTTTGAAGATGCAAAGCTTCCTAGGCTAGCAGTGGAGGACTGGAGGATGTAGTCTTGCTCATTTTGCTTGTGGTCACCAGGGCTTTATGTCCTGAGCTGAGCTGTGTCTGGGCTTTGTCTAGGAGAGGGCTATGGACCAAAACAGCACTAGGTGGGTGTTTGAGCTTGTTTTCTAACTCTTTTAACAGTATAGTCATGGTCATCGGGGCCCTAATTTTCAGAAGATGGGAATGCAGTATTGCATTATAACCTGATCCGGTCACAAGTGGTGTCCCCCAGGGCTCGGTGCTGGGGCCAGTCCTCTTTAATATCTTTATCAATGATGTGGATGAGGGGATCGAGTGCACCCTCAGTAAGGTCACAGATGACACTAAACTAGGCAGGTGTGTTGATCTGCTTGAGGGTAGGATGGCTCTACAGAGGGATCAGGACAGGCTGGACCGAAGGGCTGAGGCCAATGGTATGAGGTTCAACAAGGCCACGTGCCAGGTCCTGCCCGTGGGTCACAACAACCCCATGCAGCACTACAGGATTGGGGCGGAGTGGCTCGAAAGCTGTCCAGCAGAAAAGGACCTGGGGGTGTTGATGGACGGCCAGCTGAATATGAGCTGGCAGTGTGCCCAGGTGGCCAAGAAGGCCATCGGCATCCCGGCCTGTATCAGCAAGAGTGTGTCCAGCAGGACTAGGGAAGTGATCATCCCCCTGTACTCGGCACTGGTGAGGCCCCACCTTGAGTGCTGGGTTCAGTTTTGGGCCCCTCACTACAAGAAGGACATTGAGGTGTTGGAGAGTGTCCAGAGAAGGGCAACAGAACTGCTGAGGGGTCTGGAGGACAAATCTTATGAGGAACGACTGAGGGAACTGGGGCTGTTTAGCCTGGAGAAGAGGAGGCTGAGGGGAGACCTTATCACCCTCTACAACTACCTGAAAGGAGGTTGTAGAGAGGTGGGGGCCGACCTCTTCTCCCTGGTGACAAGTGATAGGACGAGAAGAAATGGGTTCAAGTTATGCCAGGTGAAGTTTAGATTAGATATTAGGAAACATTTTTTCACTGGAAGGGTTATTAAACATTGGAAGAGGCTGCCCAGGAAGGGGGTGGAGTTGCCATCCCTGGAGCTGTTTAAAAAAAGGGTAGAGGTGGCACTTGGGGACATGGTTTAGAAGTGGTTTTGTCAGGGTAGGTTAATGGTTGGACTTGATGATCTTAAAGGTCCCTTCCAACCTCAGCAATTCTATGATTCTATGATTCTATGATCCCTTTGGAAGCCTCTTTTAGGGTCCAAATAGAGGAGGTTGTTTCTCCCTAAGCCCCTGGCTAGACCTGTCATTAACAATAAGTGTTAGGCAGAAACAAAACTCCCTCAAGGAACCTTTTCTTTGTGCAACACAAAATCCTTCTTACTCATCAGTAACAGGCAAATAAAGCATATTCTTTCACTTAACATCGAAGACGTTGAGCCTTGACAGTTCTTTAATTTAAGTGTTTAAAGCGCTCCAAGCACTCCTCTCCTCTCTGTGCTCCTCTGATCTTTCACAACCTTCTGGGAGCAAACGGTCTCAAGCAAACGCTTGAGTCTTTGCAGCCTGCTTTGCTCCCAGCTTGAGCAGCAGCCAGGACAGCTGGCTCCCAACCTCTGCCCTTCGAGCAGGTGTTTACTTCTGCACAGTTAAAGCTGATTCACAGTTAGCAGAGTAAAGAGGAGTTTGTTTATCACTTTCAGGCACCATATAAACTAACCCCTTTCCCCTGGGATTGGACATGGTGTTATTTCATCCCTGGTGTTTGTGTGAGGAGTGCTTGCCCAGATCACTGGTGGGATTGGTTCTCGCAACATGGGATACAGGGAAGTGAATATATTTGTCTGTCTAGATTGTGCGTCATGTTTTTTTGGCTCACTGGAGGAGGAAGAGTAGCAAACGGTTTATTGATGTCATCCCCACACTGTACCTCATAGTTTACACCACCTGCCATACTCTACCCTAAAGCCACCTTCATTTCAGCACAGAGCAAAAAAATCAATGTAGAAAATCTTGTTTTTTTTCAGTGTAGGTTGCCAGCAGGTGAAATCAAGGAGGCAATGTCATCCTTTGGAAGCTGAGCGTCTGAAAGAGTTTCAAGCTTCTTCTATCCCACGTATAGATATGGGAGAAGGAAGGGGAAAAGGGCTTTGCAGAAGAGGACAGATCCCTTTAATATGCTGGTTTTGCCCTTAACCATCTTATTCACTGAAAATCTTTGACAGCAGACAGGTGGCAAAACAGGAGACAGAGGAGAAACTAATGGAATTTGTCTTCATTGGAGTCCGCATAACGTGCTACTCTAATTAGCAGAGATAGGAATTGAAGTGATCATTTGATAAGATCATGTCCTTGGGCTCTGGTGGAATTTTCTGCCTTATCTGGCACGTAATCTTATCCAGTTTGATTTTAGCAAGAGATCAGGAATTAGGAAACATAATGAGATTGCATAGTCTAGACTAAACAACCCAGAGACCATGGGCAGAGGTAAGGGAGGGGAGAAGGGATTGGGGCAATATGTGCTGCGTCGCAGCTTGCCGGATCTGCAAACATGACGATACTCACAGCAAGGTTCTCATAACCCAACACACGTGCTTCAGGTCAAGTCCTGGTGCTGCAGACTTCATTCCTCTCAGCTAGCGGACTGGGCCTACTTCGGTTTCTGCTCTGCCATTGTCCAAAGTCAATGCTGAAATCTGGGGCTTTGGTTCAAGCTATCCCCTGGCACAACCCAGAGCCTGAGCCCTGTTCCCACCTTTGTAGTCTGAATCCATTGAGGGTGAAGTGATTCTTATTTAACGCATTACTCTCTGCCAGGGTCCTTTTGATTTTTAACGGGCTTGATTCTGCATTTTGGCATTCCTGTCTTGTGCTAAAGTTATTCTCCTGCTTTTCTCTGGCACCAGAACGGGTTAAACCAGTGTCTAATCATATGGCGCTGTTTCTCTCCCTACCTCTACCCATATACCATATCCTACACGTTGGTGTAATACTTCTGCTAGTGTAATGCCAGGGATGTCGAAGCTGTTGGGTAGTTAAACACCAGATGCGCCTTGCCCCATGGGTTATATAAGAGAGAAGGTGAGGGTTTGAAGGTAACTGACCACCAAGCTCCCCCCAAGACACCTCCACATATGATCCCACCTACAAACTTAGAATGCTCCATTGTCCAGTTACCTAAGCGCTTGGATCTTCTCTCCTGTTTCTCTTATGAAAGGCCTCTTCTTTCCAACTCCTTTTTCCCATGTCAGAATTATCGTATTACTTTGGTAACTCGTTTAGTTCCTTGAGGTTCAGCCACTTTTCTCCTTGCTGCTTCTACATTGCCAGGCTGAATAAGCCAAAACCCCATAAGTTTTCTTTGGTAAGAGAAGATCTCCAATCCCTCGATGACAGCAGGAGCTATTCTCTCCAGCCCTTCCTGCCGTAACTCAGCTTTACCGAACGTGAGCTGAGCCATTCTGTAAATCATCTGCAGTCCCAATGTGATTTAAGAGCTACTGCAGTTTCAGAAACAGAATTGGCCATTGCTCTTGACAGGGAACAGCCACAAAGAACCTGAAGACTAATTCTTCTTCCTGGGACAGGACGTTTGTGAAAGGATTCATTCTCAGTTAATTATGCCAGCAAAACAAGATTAGATGAGTTGGCCAAGGTCATACTATGAATCACTGGCAAGGTCAGTAATGGAACATGAGAGTCCTGATTTGTTGTTGGTGTTTCCTTGTGGGGGGTGTTGGATTTTTTGTTTTGTGTTGTTTAGTTTGGGTTTTGTTTTTGTTTTTGTTTTTTTTTTTTTTTCCCTTCAGTTTTTTATATACTTCTATGGCTCATCAACACTGTGCTTGGAGCCATCCAGAATCCCCAAGGGGATGCCTGTCCAGTCAAAACACTCAATTCCTCTGCCCATGTTCCAAACCAGCCATGAACTCAGGTCTATCCACAGGATCTGTGCTAAAAAGGCCAGAGGATAACTAATAAAACCTTCAGCACAGATGAAGTGTCTACTCAGTCTGTCTACACAGGATCTGGAGGTGGGACGCAGCCTGCTCACACCTGTTTTCAAAACGCCACGCCAACATAGGTTATGTTGGCATTCTCAACCAAAACAGCACTGAATCCCCAATGGTCTCCTGTCTTGCCACTGGTCTCCTGTCTTGGCTGTTAGAAATTAAGTTGGACCTGTTCCTATGTAAGCCTCTCATCCTTCTCTCCCTGTTTTTCTTTTTTTTTTTTTCCCCTGATGCTTAATGAATAATTTTTACCCTGCTTAGTACGTCTTGAAATTAGCGTTTCGTAGGAAACCAATCTGTTTTCTGTTCCCAGTTGCAAATAGACATCTAAAGAGCTTCTGGAGTTCATCACAGGCTGTTTTATATGAGAAATAATGAGTTGGTTTTTTTTTTTTTTTCCTTCTGGCTTTCCCCCCCCCCCCTTTCTGCTCATCTTGGCAAAGCCTTTGAAATCTGGGGAAGATAGGAGGGTCCATCAGGAGGAATTTCTCCTGCCAGCAGCTGGCCTTACTTCAAGGAGACCTTGCATGTCAGAGGAATCAAAATACCTGGTGATGGGTTTATGGCATCAGCATCTCCCCAGCCCAGAGAGCTGCAGCTCATCACCTGGGTGAGGTGATCCCGAGGACACCTCTGTGGGTGCTTATTGGGAGACACTGGGAAGACCATTTTTCCTGGCTTGTTTGAAATCATCCCCTGGACAAAACCTTTGCCCTTTCTTTCAAGAAAGAAAGATTTGTATCTCTTGTGGTTTCTAGTGCTCATGCCTTTCTCTGGCAGTTGTCAATGACCAAGTTTTTCATAATGACATCTGAGAACTATTGGGTAAAGGTGAATAGCCTGAAACTTTGGGACTAATTTGATTTCTTTAACGTGAGAACATACGTATTCGTAAATATATATACACCTGTTTAGAGAGAGGTCCATCTAGAAGGCTACCTTCTGGCATCGCTCCCAGACAAGCCTGCAATTGCCTCTGTTCTGCCCAAGAAAGGAAGTTGGGAGTGAGAAGAAGTGGGAACATGAGGGGTGGGAAGAGATTTTAGGTAACTGCTCAGAATAGATACCTACATGCCTCAGCCCTGACCGCTCAGCAGAAAGAGAAAGACCAAAGAGGTGATCAGTTCTGCAGCCATTGGCAGTGGGGTAAAATCTGCTCAGGAGCAAAACTCAAGTGTCCAGGTTCCAACACCTTCATTCAGCTCAGATCTTTAGATCTATGCTAAGGAGAAAGAAAAAAAAAAAGAACAAAAGGCCTTTTTTTTCCTTGGTAGTGAAGATTGCTTTCCTTTACGTAATATCTTCAGTCCACGTATAAACACAAGAAAAAAGGAAGGATAAGACATCAGTTCAAGCTTTGATCTAGACCTCCCAAGGGCCTTGAATGAAGGATAAGACATCAGTTCAAGCTTTGATCTAGACCTCCCAAAGGCTTTGGCCATACATTTCCTATCTGACCTTAAGCAAGTCATTTATTCTCCACACACTAATTTCTCACAGTAGGATATTGCTCTAAAATGATTTTCCACTCCTCCTCTTCCTTGTTGTGTCTAATTTAGTTGGGGTGGGTGAAAAATATTCATCCTGAGCAAGCCAAAATATTTCACTAATTCCAGCTCCACTGCCAAATTATCATTTGCTCAAGAAGCCCTGAATCAACAATCCGGAGGTTTTTTAGAATATTTTCAGCACACATCTGTCATGGTTCATTTAATTTCAGCAGATGTCCTCTCTATCAGAAGAACTGGCTGCCATCTCCTCAGGACACTTCTAACCCTCTCCAAATCAAATGGATATTTTTGGAACTGGTTGAAATATTTCCACGGTGTGACATATGGGTGAAAGTTTCCGTTATTTCAAACATATTGTTTAATTTTGAAATTTTCTTCCGTTGTACTGTACAAAACGTCATAAAGATAAAAGCATGAATTTCAAGAGAGAAAAATAAGAATAAAAAAGCTTCTGGGGTTCAGTCTGGATTTTGATGTTTTAACTTCTTATCTTGCTAGAATCAAATCCACCAAAATCTCTTTCTCTGTGGTTTTATGAAATTCATAACAGAGTAAAAGACTTGTCACTTGTCACCTGGCTCTGCTAAAGGCAATCCAGTCGTATACACAGTGTAATGTAAGGAAAATCTAAATCCAGCAGCTGTTTGTTAATATATGATGGCTACAGCCTTTCTGAAGAGAGGGCATACGTATCATTTCAACCATTTCTTTTTGCTGGCAGTACTGCAGGGTTTGGGGCAGACAGATCTGAAACATTTTAGATGACAAACTGTTGCTGTTACAATTAGAAAAAAAAAGGTATGTTCCTCAAACCCATTTATTTTCATATATAAGAAAATCCAGCATTTGTTTTCTTTGATAGATACTTACTGATGTAAATCACCACTCTGAAAACATTTTCTATAATCAGTATGTAAGCTGTACTAGGTTTTACTAACTAGTAAATTTGAATTTCAAATACTTAGTGTAGCTTTAACTCAAATTTGGGTGTCATTCAAAGAAACAAGAAATATTTATTGTTTGGGCTGTTTTGCTTTAAAATAATGTAAAAGAAATCAAGAGTTTTTATTAAACTATTAGTACTATTCGTCTTGCTGCTGCTATTAGCTTATTATTTATTCATTTATTCGCCATACAGATCACCTCTAAAATAAGGATTTAAGTTTTGTTTTTAACAACATGACAAAATGAGAACAGCATCTTATGGAAAATATCTTAACCCAACCAAAGCTCATATGTCAGAATTTTAGAAGTGCAGAGCTGCCCCAAATTGTATGCAATAATATTTGTACTTCTTGTCCAGGCAGGTGGTAAGCAATATATCTTTTGGGATATGCTTGCCTTCAGCTATCATCACATAGTGCATTAGTTGCCTTAAATCATGTATAATTTGGCAGAAGCTATTGATATGTGTCAGCAAGCAATTCATTCTGCTTCAGTGTTGCCTGATTAGGGAAGATGCTTTCCTCGAGCTAAAAAACTCTGCTTTTTGAAGGGTGGAGGTTACCAACCCCTCAGACCTGAGAACAACATGTCTGGAAAGCTTAGCAGACAAATTGTTATTTTTAATTGCTTCTTTTAAGAGCATTTCCCTTGCACGGGAGAGTGCCCAGGTCAGTTAAAATTTTGCTTAGTTCTTAATTTAATCCAGTTTGAAATGGTTAGCATGAAGGAGATCATAAAATGGTTTGGGTTGGAAGGGACCTTAAAGACCAACTAGTTCCACCCCCCCTGCCCCGGGCAGGGACACCTCCCACCAACCCAGGTTGCTCCAAGCCCCGTCCAACCTGGCCTTGACCACCTCCAGGGATGGGGCAGCCACAGCTTCTCGGGGCAGCCTGCGCCAGGGCCTCACCACCCTTGCAGTCAAGAATTTCTTCCTAATATCTAATCTAAATCTCACCTCTTCCAGTTTGAAGCCATTCCCCCTCGTCCTATCACTACATGCCCTTGTAAAAAGAGATCGTTACAGTAATCAGTGCCGACTATGAACCCATTGGCAAGGAGAGACTGTCACTGAAATATGTGATCTTGTCAGGCCTGGCTGCAAAAAAAAAAAAAACAACCAAAAACAAACTTATGTGAAACCAAGTCCCTTACAACCCAACTCTAAAGGCACAGGAATACTTCAAGGTGGCCTTTGCTGGGGTGCAGAAAGTATGATTCAGGGAACAGCAGCTGCAGAAATGGTGATGTTAACCTCACTCATTAGCGCAGCGTGAGACATAAGCACGAACAAATCCTGTATTTTTTATGGCCTGTCTCATATGAAAAACCTTCATGCCTGTAAGTTGCGCAGAGTTCAATATCTTTTATCTGGGAATACGAAGACCCACATAGATCTCAGGAGAGATGCGCTTATGAATGTAAGTTTGCTTTGGAAACCTACGTAACAAGGTCACCCCATGAACTGAATGCTGACCTAGTGAAAATACAAGCTTATCCTATTATTATAATTTCCTTTACAGTATTCATCACAGCCTGAAGGTCCTGGCCGCGATGAAAACGTCAATCTGCTGAGTGCAGGCAACAGCTCATTTGTGCCATTAGGCATTAGCAGTCTGAAGGTCCAGAGACGATAGAAGACAAGGAATTAATAACCACCTGCTTCAGAGAAATTAATGTTTTACAAAATCCCCTTGGAGTTAAGGACAGTGAAGAGAGGGAGCAATTCACTGATCTTTACTGAAAGTCGACTTTCATTTCTTTTCCACCACTACTTAAAGTTGCCATGAAAGGCAATTTTTCACGCCGACCTTATTATTCTTTCTCAGTATTGTTATTTCCCCTGTGAAAAGTCATGTCTCGGTCTGCTAGCCAGTCAAGGCAGGAGAGAAAAGGAGAACCCAGTGGGCAAACTGGGCAACCCTGTGCGTGCCTGAAGATTACAGCCAGTTATGACTCTCAGTGAATAATGCTTGTCCTTCACCTCAAGTGCTGGCAGCCTGTATTTCGGCTGCTGACGCTCCTCCCAGCGTGTCTTGGCCACCTGCGGACACTGGTGGATCTGCTCACTGTATTATAAGAAGGCAAATCAGATTAAGCCGGCTTGGGATATTCTGCCTAAGAGATGAAGTTTCGCAGTGGAGAGGGAGTACTCAGAGCCCTGGTTGAGCTCTGTTAAGGCTCTCTGCAAACTCTGGCAGTCAACTGGTTTCCCTTTCAAGCAATACACTGAAGCTTAAAGGCGAGAAGGATTCCCCCCACCACCAACGACTTTCTTTTAAATAATGGTTGAGATTTGAGCCTGCCCTCTGTCTCTGAGAGCAAGGACTCCAAGCACAGGTTCAGGTTACCTTAATCTGACCCTTTAATATGGAGAAAATTCTCCTCTTCCAGCTGAGCACAAGTTCCCAACTGAACAGATCTCTCCTGCCTGTACATCTGCACGGAGGGAAGTGACAAAATGTTCCAATTTTTCTAAAATGTCAACTTAAAAAAACACACGCATGCAAGCCCAAATAGAAAACAGATGCACTGTGGCAGCCTGGGAGATATAAATTTAAGGCTTGGAGCTGTCTTCACATCCCTCACTACCACTTTTATGGTCCTGCTTTCACTGGAGCACACCTGAAGCCTCCTGGCAAGACACTTCTTTCGAGTGTGGGTGACTCCCCGGTTGAAAACAAGCCATGAAAAAGCCTACTATGTCTGAGGAAAAAAAAGGTAAACACAAAAAGAGACATCCCTGGCATTGAATCAGTTCCTGCCAACTTTATTCCACTTTGGCTCGTGTTCACCCATGGAAGGTCTGACCCTTTATCTTCAGAAACAAGAGCATATAGAAAACATATGTCCTGTAGTTTCTGGTCGTACTGCTGCTCAATCTTCCCACTCCATAGCAGGAAGAACAGATTAGGCATGGACAACTCCAAGTGTTCGACTAAGAGACTCACCCGTTATCCTTGCTGTTGTTTATTAAAGTCTGTTCTTATCCTTTCTCACTTTATTTTCTTTCCATTTCTTTCCTTTCCCATTACACATTTCCTCATGGATCAAAGGCAAAACTCACTGGTGGAAAGGAACTTGAGTTCAGGTCAACATATCTGGTGCATTCATTCTTAAGAATTGACCATTTGGTAACATTTTTCAATAATGAATGCCTTGGATCAAAATTGAAGACTCTGATATAAGACCTGCCATGTCCCCACAATTTCGTGAATCTTGGAATTGTTTTGTTTCAGTTCTATTGGTGGATTTGAAAAAAAAAAAAGTAACAACATTAAAACCCCAAAAACATTGCGAGGAAAATGGGGAAAAAAATTAAACAACAATAGGATTTGAGATACCCAAACAGAGGTAGAGTGCTAAAGAGACTCCCTGGAGACAGAGCCCATGTGCCTGGAAACCCTATGGGTCTAAACGCCCATGTCTCTGAGTCCACAGCCTTCCTGAACACACATCATGCGTTAAACCAGCAAAGCCCCAGGACTCGGTCATCAATAATCCTCCCAGTAATCCCACACAGAGCCAGCAAGCCTGTGAATGATAACACTGGAGCCTCTGGCAGGCTGCTCTGCAGTTTCGGAGTCTGAGTGTGGTCTCCACCAAAAGCAATACGGGAATAAGCCTTTACTCACCTTCCTCCACTGCCTTTGGAAAGACATCGTCAAAGAGGAACGTCGAGATGAGGAGCCTATCAGGACTCAGAAAGGGACTGGAAAGTTTGTCTTGGCAGTAAAGTTATCCTCTGCTCTGATAAACAGGGCCCATAAATACTACAAGAATTTAAAAAATAAATCAGTACAAACTATAAATACATTGTATCAGTCAGTCTTTCCATGCACTTCATTTGTGATGCATGAAGGAAAAGGGCAGGTTAAAATACTGCTTTTTCTCTCCTTTCAGCTCCAAGTTTCCTAATATATCCTTTACCATAGTGCATTGACTATGAAAGATGATGAATTTTTATTACTTCAGTCCTCCATCCCTTTATTTTTGGGTTGTTTTTCTTTCCCTATTATTCTTTCTCTCTACAGATTTCTCACTCCCAATCCCATCCCCTTTCGCCAGCATCTCATTTCTCTGATAAATCACTTATTGGGATTTCTGGAGATATTTTTCACCGCCTTCTAGTAACTGAAACTCTGATTAAATGTTCAGGGCCGTTCCCCTCTCAGGTGCATGGCGTGTTGCCATGCGTTTCGGGAAACCGGTTACCGAGCTCACATGTGCTTGGTGATAACACGCTGGAAAGGCCAGAGCAGTGAAAGCTGGAGATCTGTGCAGCTTGTGCTACGTGTCAGCTGCCCAGATAGCACATGAAAAACAAATGGCAGGTCACGACAGGGCTCTGGCTCCATCCGAGCTGTGAGTAATGACACCTCAGAATTAAGGCTCTCTTAAATCAAATATTTAATTATTCATAAAACGCAGATAGTGCTTTCCTCCACTTTTTTTCTTCATCCGACTTTTCCAGTCCACTTAGGATTCCCACCATCTGCTGGAGCAGCAAAGCCGAGACGCTGCTAATGCCTCACTTTGTACCTCTCCGTTCCTCATCATCTCTGTCCCATCTCATGCATGAATCCCACATTTGTGTTGGAAATTATGTGTTCCCTGTTCAAAGTCTACAGTTACAGAAGATGTAAAATCTCCCAAATAAATAGCACTTCAGCATCCTCCTTTAAATAAAGCAGATAAAACTGTCCCATGGGAGGCATCAGTATTTACCAAAAATCAGTACATCTGAAACAACTGAAGAGAGGAGACAAATCCCGATTTTCGCTCTGAAATGCCAGCTAATTTCAGTTTGTTTGTTTATGAAAGTAATGAAGAAAACCCCACTAGCCTTAAAATGAAATATTTATAGAGAAAGGAATAATTTGTGGATAAAAGATAGGAATTACCAGTGAAGTGCCAGAAGGACCAAATTTGTGACCTGTGCTGTTCAGTATATTACTAAGTAATCTGGACAAGGAGGTAAGAAATAAGACAATGGACTTTTCTAGTGATAGAAGGAAGTCTTCAAGGTAGGAAACACTAAAAGTTATTGCAAAGAATAAAAGAAAGAAAGAAGGAAGGAAGGAAGGAAGGAAGGAAGGAAGGAAGGAAGGAAGGAAGGAAGGAAGAAAGGAAAGAAGGAAAGAAAGAAAGAAAGAAGGACAGAAAAAGAAAGAAAAAGAAAGAAAGATCCTACAAGAAACCAAAAGTAACAAAAGCCTAAACCACCATAAATATCCATACAGGGTGAAAGACTCCAGTAGATTTTACCATTCAAGAAACTGATCTTGGAACCCCTGTGAAGAAATCTACAACCAAAATTTGCTCACAGGCCAGTTACTGTCAAAAAAGGCAACAAGGTTGTCAGGAATAGTTCGGAAAAGACTTGATAATGGAACAGAACAACCTGGTTATGGTCCTGTAAGGATGGATAGTGTCTCTGTGTCTTGATTACTTGAATACATCTCTTCCTCCAATCTCAGAAATGTATAATGGACGTAAAGGAGTTATGGGGTCACAGTGATTATCAAAAGTATAGAATAGTTTCCATATGAGAAGAAATTAAATAGATTAGTTGTCTTCTGCCTGGAAAAGAGGTGTGTGAGGGGCATATTGCAGAGATCATAGAATCACAGTATTTTAGAAAAGGTGAATGTGGAATTAGTCATTATTCTTGTAGCAGAAATGCTGTAGGACACCTAATCAAGAAGAAAACCTTAAAGAAACTAAAGGATACATTGCTGCATCACAATTTGGCATCCAAAAATTCAAAATTCTGTGGATTCAAAATTCTGTCAGACACATTTGTGGAAGCAAAACTCATCACGAACCTTTGGATGCAAAGATACAACTACAAACGGTGGTTCATGTAGCTCCTTCAGAAACAAACTCACAGAAGCTTTATGTACATGTGAGTCTGCATCCATCTGTGCAAGGAGAGGGCGCCCTGGGGGAAGTGTCACTCCATGTGTGAACTGTTGTTTATACTCTTTCCTTAACGGTTCGTTGCACATCACTGATGGAAACAGGATGGTAGACTACAAGAGTTTGGTCAGACTCAGAGCAGCCACTTTTATTTTTCATGAAACAAGCTGGATTTCTTTTTCTATATTTTTAGCATACAATTTATTTTACCTTTAGCTTTCCATCTTGATTTATCATGAGTATCCATGTTGAATAGCTCATATTTTTCCACGCCAGAGGTAAACAAGCTTTCTACCCGTGCCTGCTTACATAAAAGTAACAGAGGCATGACAGGAACCACCACAGTCATCTTTCACCTGGTCTTTAGACCTGCAGAAGACCCATTGACCTCAACCAAATTTCTCTCTCTATTGCCCTTCTGGGCAGTGTAACCAGATCAGGACTACCTGGACACCATTGATCGGGAGTTACCACTGGATGCAGTGCCTGTATATCTCCCGGAATATAGATCACGACTCCCACATTACGCAACCTTCTGCCAGTGAGAATCAGCTCAGAGTCATGGCAGGAAATTATCTTAGGGTCTGTTTGGGACCCGTTCATAATGGGACAAACCAGATAAAGAGAAAGAAACCCCGTATTCCCTGTGTCTCTTGATATGTCTCAAGTTATTTCTGCACTGTTTGGCTTCAGCATGGAAAAATAAAGGTTAAATTTATAGAAGGCTTTTGTGGCCTTATAAAATGAAATAAGAATGTTATAGAATTCATTGCATCTGGACTGCTGGGTATACTATGGTTGCCATCTGTTCTTTTAACACTGTTGATTGTTTTTGTGGGCCTGGCAGATTTCTACACAAAAGAGACTGGAGAGTTGAATGTTCTTATTACTATCTTAGTCAAAAAATGGATAAACTTGACACATTTTTTATTTCTTCATCTCTGATGCCCAGCAGACTCCCAGGCTTCTACTGAAGTGTTGCAGCTCAGGTTAGTGAGAGGAAAAAGAAGTAATAAAAATGGACAAAAGAAAAGGTGGTCAGCAATATCTAGATTCGCTCTCAGGACCAACGTTGCATTCCACCTGTCTCTACTAACTGTGCAACATGTGCTTTAGGTACTTTTATTAACAGACATTTCTGTCAGTAAACAGGGAGGACTTTGCTAGGACTGCAAGAAGAAAAATGCCTGGTGGAAGGAGGGCTTCTAAGAGGTCGGGTATGCCTCTATTCTTCTTGGAAATAACACCAACCTGCTCCGCAGCCAAGCTCTAAGAACAGCTAAAAGAGAACAATAAAACATAATGTTGAGGTGGAGCTCCTCAGAGTTGGTGGTGGAGTATAGGCATGGAGGGCAAATCTATTCCTGCAAACTTCCTGACTCCCTTCTCCCTCAAACTAGAGCTCTTTTTTAAAAAAACTATCCAAATATCTGAAAACCTTCTCTTCCTGCTCTGAGTAGATAATTTCACTTGTTGGTTCTCTCTCTTGACTTACAGATAGTCATTCCCATCTTCTGGTTTCCTTCCTGACTCAACCTGATTCCTGAAACAATTTGTCTTAGTTTCTGGGTCTGTCTTGGCCATTGCACTCTCACCTCTTGGAAGTGAGTTTCCTTTTTGTCTCCTTCTGGGTACAGTTCCTTCTTCTCCAGCTCATCCAGAACAGAAGCAGATAAAAGGGAATGGTGGAAGGTGAAAGTTGCTTTCACTGCGTATTTTCACTACTTCCTTCTAGAAAAAAGAATCTTATCCTCAATTCTTCAGCAATGGGATGCTTCTGTATAAGCAGCATTAAGCCTCTGGTATTATTACAGCCACAGCTCAGCTGGCAGAACTAGGACTGATCTATGGACATCTGGTACTAAAAACTTCATCTAAGGGGTTTTAATGAGTTCCAGAACACAAAAAAATAGGAAAACTCTGAGAACCAGTAAATGGACCATATGAGACTCCCCTAGTTCAGATGCAAACTCTTCTCAGGACTATTAGTGGATGCAAATTCTTCTTGGGAGCTTTAGTGGAGGACAATGAAACACACTTTTCTTTGCTCCTGACCACTTAAGCAGACATTTTTGTCCTGAATGATGAACAGACCAGCCCTTTTATATCATTACATCCTAGGTTTTTTCCTGGGCCATTGATGGAAGTCCAAACATTGCACAAGGGAGAATTTGGCTCTATTGTTGCAGTTGTCTTGGAGTTCCTGCTTATGACCTGCCTGTTTAGCTTACCCATGATTAATTTATTTATCCTTCTGGACTATTTCTGCTCCAGTACTTGAACTGATTCCCTCCTATATGTTCTTGCCTCTTTTTGTTTTCTTCTGCTCACTCTCCGTTTGTTCTGTTGATTGTGCAG
This sequence comes from Vanellus vanellus, assembly GCF_965231255.1. Classification (NCBI taxonomy): domain Eukaryota; kingdom Metazoa; phylum Chordata; class Aves; order Charadriiformes; family Charadriidae; genus Vanellus; species Vanellus vanellus. The sequence goes on from NC_138906.1 coordinate 2,742,694, forward strand.
CGGAGAGGCCTTTTATGTCAACAGAGCACTGTATTCCTGCCTACAGTTCTTGTATTGTACAAGAGTTATGAAGAAAGAAGTGAGGACTACAGAAAATAATTTATTCACTTAGAGCCTAATCTACTCAGTCTATGAAAGGAGATTGATAGCTGACTAAATTATAATGCCTGTGCACCTTTACAGGCACACAGTGTTGGCTAACGATGTGTTCTACAGTCTAGATGGAAAAAAAAAAAGACAAAATGAAAACCATTTGTAGGAGCTGAAGCCAGGCAAGTTCAAACAGGAAACAAACTACACGTTTCCAAGGGAAGCTTGCCAATACAGAAAACCCCTGCAAGAGGGGGTAAACTTTCCGGCATTTGTCATGTGATTCAAATTACTAAGGCACGTTGAGATGTCTGTCTGTATAGGAGCTGTATACCTATATATGGGTCTAAATTCCCACTACAATGAAAGGAGATTTTTGGCACGATTCAGTTGCTTGTACATAGATATCTAATGTCATTTTAGGGGCTGTGAGGTATTCTACCTGCTGTCCAGCTGCTTGCTTCAGAAAGGCATTCGTATCCTGAACCTCCTGCGTCAGGGCTGCCAGCTCTTGTCATACTCACGGGGTTTCTCATACGGCATTAGACCATTAGACAGTAACTGGAGTCAAAAAGTCATTGTTCTGGCCATATCATTCTCCTTTAGGTGAGAAGAGATGCTTTCTAAACTCCACTAATTGTATTGCTTAAGGACTTGACTCGGTTGCACCTGGTCCCATGCTCTGGCTACCAAATACCTTGACTATGCCGGGTTGCCTCAAATGGGATAAAGCCTCTGTGTTTAGGCAATAAATTACATCTGTAGCCAATGCAGGCAATTGAGCCTGGAGAGCTATTCACCTAACCTACATGTGACCCACTCCTTTCTGGAGCAGCATCTGGAAACCAGGCAAGATACCCCACAGTGACTAAAATAAAACTAGACACCTCTGTTTGTTGGGAAGTTGTTTGTTTGGAAGTTGCAGGAAGTTGTGGGACGGGAGCAGTGGCTTTTGACTAAGGGAACTCTGAAAAACTCACCTGATCGAAATACATACAGACTTCTTTTTAAGATTTTGCAGGAAAGGGACCAAGAAATGAATTAAAAGTATCATGAATTAAAAGAGTACCCAAAAAATCCAAGTCAGAGAATAAATTCCTGGGTTGTGAGGAAGCTGTAACAGTTTACACCTGTAGGTGGTCTTAATTTCAACTCCCCAAAGTGGCATTAGATCACTTTGTCTCTCTCAGGTCATCGGGTTTCACCCGGTCACCCTGTAACAAGCCCAAAGAGTAAAGGATTTCATTCCTTAGCAAACAAAGCCACATTTCAAGGCAGGGACAGGAAAATTCAGACTGCTACAGGGAACTGGTAGGTGAGTTATGCACAGTTATGCCAGCAGGTAAAATATGGTTCAAGGAGAGCTGAGATCAGGCTGACAAAGGGGAAAATAATTTCCAGACTAAGGTAAATAGCGTGGTTGTGAGCATTACGGCATATAACACCAAAGCTATGTCTGTTTTTAGCCCCTGTGAAGACTGATGTTTCATTGAAAGAAAGAAAAGGAACCCCAAATACCTCCACAATGCTTCTACACCCTTGGTTTCAGAAGGCTATGGCAATTTACAACCATGAGTTGCAGAATATTTTCTCTAGCTTCTAGAGAAAAAAACCTATTACTGATTAATAAAGAAAAAAAGGGTCAAAATATAACTTCATGCTGATGAGATTTGCCAGTGACTACCTATCAAAATGGCATGAATTATGTGTTTTGTCCATTGCTAGTCTCAGTCCACCGGTCAAGTCTTCTGTTTCCTGTTGCTCAGCAAGAAAACCAAGCAAAACCAATCACAATGATGTAAAAAAAAAAAAAAAAAAGAACTTTGAAATTTGACCTTATCCATATTATTTTGCTATCTATTACATCTTTTCCTTCTCTGTTAATAATGGGAAACTATAGAAGTTACTTTTAGTCTAGTGAAAATGATGTTACTGTGGACTCTGCTGTCCACAGCAAGACAACTTGTTCCAGAGGACAATTCACATCAAGACCTGAACTAATGCTTAGTGCATTAGTCCCACTAAGCCAATGTAAGGAGGAGCAAATCTCTCCAGCTACAGAAGGAGCCTATAAATGGTAGCTCCAAACAATAATAGAGTGTAGCTCTCCCCATCTTTTGTAGGCAGTTGGGAGAAATCAGCTTTGTGACCTGAAAGCAATGTTGCTGAGGTTTCTGTGATGCTGCGCTGAAGTTAATAACCCCTGGCGAGAAGGACTTGGCTTTATGTCAATCCTGTGCTACTTATTTGAGAGCTGGCCCCTTTTCCAGCGGGAACTCCAGGTAGAAAAAGCACATGGCTTCCCGCAAAAGGCTATGGCATAGTGCCCAAAACGCATGTTGTCCCCAACGGCTGAGGAGAAAAGAGGTGGCCTTCATCTCACCTAACTTTAAGCGTGTGAGAGTTAGGCACCTACTCTGAGCAAATCATCAAGTCTCCTTCTACAATCAGTGGACAGTGAGGGATACTTCCAGGTTGTGAGTCATCCTGTCCTGGCAGAGGTGTCCAAAATAGCTGGAATGAGATGGCTCTCTCTCACTTCATTGACTATTAAGGAAACCTAGATGACTGCTTTGGACCACAGGCGTACATTTCTGGTGGTTAAAGTTACGCAGGATAAATCCAGCTCTCGCTTCAAAGCTTTCAATAAATTTGTCTTTCTTTTCATCACATTAGAGAACCAATTAGGAACTTCACAAAATTTGGCTTAGAAAACATATAACTGTTATTTAAATACATCTCCTGACAAGAAACAAACAAGCAAGAAATAAAATAGAGCATCTCTGTAGCTCTGAAGATGTTTGAAAACATATCAAGCAGGAGTAAGTTGCAAAGTTTTTTCTTTTATTTTGTTTTTCTTAAGAATTGTATTACATTGTGATGTCACATATTTGTTAAGTCACAGTTCAGGCTGGTGCTTTGGATTAGCTACTATATTTGAGAGGAACTATACTGCAAAGACCTACTCGTGCAGAAAGGCTGTTTACATTTTGTATGTCAAATGCTTTGATTATTGAGTCCTTATCAGCCTTCTCCATCTGGAACCAAAAGAATCATATGTCTAGATGATGGTAGCAAATTTTCCCTTCAAAAGTTTTTCTTCTTTTAACAGAAAAAAAAAACCCAAACAACTGTTTTCCAAAAAGAAAAGTGCATGAGATCTTGATATCTGAGAACACTGTATCTATTCTGTGTTCTTTACTTTGACATAGGACATTTCTTCCCAAATAATGGAATATTTTAATCTGTCTCATCTATTCTCCACCCCCGCTATGACAGGAGCAAATGCCTTCTCTTATTTAGCTTCAAGGATTCTGCATATTCCTTGCCTCCTGGTTCCTATGGATGTTGCCATCACAAAGTCATTGCTGGTGAGGGATAGGCCAAGACTGTTTCATGTTACTTGGCTGCAACCTGAAATAGAAATTAGCTCGCAGTTTGAAATAATTAAGTTTGGCTTGTGGGGAGAGGATTCACTTGCCTAAATGTAGGGTTTTAGTGGCAGTTGACACATCCTGACATATTCCATTTGATGCTCTTGAATGTTGAAAATGTCTTATAGGTGTTGCGTTCTGTAAGACCCATGTGGACCTCTTAGAAACCATGTGTCTCAAATGTTGTAAGACACATGATTGGGTAAATAAATTGCATCACAGCAGCTCATGTGAGCAAGGACTCTCAGGTTGCATTATATTCAGTGCAGGTCTAGTCAGTAGGATCAACTGAGTTTGAAAGCACATTTTAGCTCATGAAATGTAGGTGTTTAATCTTTCGTGAACTGAATCACTCTAACTAACTGTCTGAGGTTTATGCCCATTCTCGTCCTCGTTTGGTGAGGTAAGTACCTGTACTTTAGGTCTTGCACCCTGGAGTCAGATACCTAAATTCAGTGGTTCTAACACCACCTTCGTATTATCTGGGTACGCAGAAGAGGACAATCCAGGTGTTCCTTCTGATTTACTCTCTGGTTCCTGGCTGCACTGCCTCCATATTCATCAGTCTTCATGTCCTTCCTCCAAAGTCTGAGAATGTCTTGCATGCTTCTTCCTGTGTCGTGTGGGCTGTGGCACCTTCACCAGAATCCTCGAGGAATGCTAAGATATACTTTAAAACTTGGAATACTACTGATTCTCATTGTTCACCCCATCTCTCTTCATAGCGTGCTATTGCTTTGAGTTTGTAATGTTCACTACTACACTACAACATCATAGGATGATGTGGTCAGTTACCAGTGAGTAGGATGAAGTGGGTGCCTTGTTGACCCCTGAGGACTATTCTCTAGTCTATGATTAAGGGGACTGTTATTGACAATGTAGAGAATTCCTTCTAGGGTCATTTTCTAATCTATTCAAAACTACACAGTGTCACAGGGAAATCTACGAGGAAAACCAAGAGCAAAACAAAGTCCATACCTCATTCTCCACTGCCATTGTCCAAATATTGCACCACACCTCCTTTCCAGTAAGATCGTAGACCTGCATAAGACCTCTTCATCATGGAAACCAGTCCTCTTGCTGGTATGTGTGATTAGTCAGTTGTAGCAGCCCTCTGTGACACAACTGTTACATAATTAATTTAATCAACTCTTTCTTCATCTTTGGATTTCTTCTGAGAGTGACGGCCATGGTGAATCAAAAGTGGCCCAGAGATGAGGTTGTAGCTTGAGGGCTAAATGAAAGCATTGCACAATTTTTAATGAATACATTGTGAAGGACCTAGATCAGGCATAAAATATACAGTTTAAAGAAAGAAAAAAACAAACTTCTATATATTACCCACAACTCACTGCAAAATATATTTGCACAAATTCCACCAAAACGCGATTTCTACTTCCACCCACTAGATGGAAGCAAACATTAATTTATGTGATCTTACCAGCTGTGCACAATATATTTAATGTCCGAATGCCAACGTGTGTGGTCTTGTGGGTTTGACTAACCTTTTTAGTACTGTTTAATGAGGGAAATGTGTAACTTTGAGCAAATCAATTCTCGGACATCATAAAAGGTGCAGATTGGCTAAGGACCAAGGGATCACTTCAGTATAAAAAGGTAAGGATGGAAACCTGCAGTATCTTTTCCTATAGATTAAATCAAATGTACATGCTTGTTCACAGGGTGTTTTATTTTTAAGCCTTGACTAAGCATCTAATGTTTTTTGAATCTGCAGTGAAAATATTTGGAATCTGGTTCTCTCCATGTTCACTCACTAACACCCTGCCTTCACTTTCTGACCAGTAGGCCAAGAATAAAATCATGTGTCTTGGAAGGCTGTGCCATGAAAGAAAATTTCTAGAGTTTTATTGAGTATATACATGTCAGCTTTCAAAGAACTGTCCATTAAGTGAAATACATTTTCTGTTGAGGCAGGGAGAAATATGAATTTTGCTAGTCACTGTTTACTGGAAACAGTCGATAAATGAAAGTGTCGACATAGTGGCTCCTGAGTCACTACGGCTTGCAAAAAATTCAAGCAGAGCTCCCTTGTGGGGCACGTATCATGTGGTAGATAATGAGGTGACGTGTGCATAAGGGTTTCTTCATAATCCAAATGCCCAATGTAGGGAAAGACTTGATGGGCAGATGCAGGTGAAACCCCTAACGGAGATGTTTTCCTGGAATCCAGCTCCTCAGCCAACCCATGCCCATCCTTTAGCGGAGCGGACCCTTAGTGAATCTTTGGTGTTTGTCCCTGTAATCAACTTTTCTAGGTCTCCCTCCCTCCGCTCTTAGGAGTACATAACGCGTTATGACTCTCCTGGCCTCAGACTTTCCAGGTGCCTTAGAGAGTACTGGTAAATCACTGCGGAAGGTGCATATTTCTCTTGCTAGTTGTCAGGTAGTGTAGGATGACTAAGGTTAGATGTAGGCATTTGTTTTAGGTATGTAAAGTCAGGGGACACATGTGCCACAGCTGTTCACCGCCTCGTAACCAATCTGTAGGAAGCAAAGTAAGTTTTGCAATTTTACTTTGCTTTTAAGATCACGGTAACAAAGTAGGAGCTTCACAGGTCCCTATCCATTTCAGTGATGTTCTAATGACTCATCAGCGCCAGATTAAAGATTTTAAGTGACATACAGAGAAGTGGACATAAGATACGTTATTTACTCCTATTTCACATTGGCTCTTCGAGGTTATCATAATTGCTGGTTAGCTTGACAGAGGTGCAATTCAGTTGCCTTAAATCATGAACAAATCAGCGATTTCAGAATCAGATACAAAGTCCTGTGCTGTAACAACAAAAAGAACATGGATGACAAAGACTGTGCAAGTAGAAAAGGAAAGAAGGATGAAAAGACGGAAGGATGGAAGGACAGAAGGATGGAAGGAAGGAAAGTTGGTTCTGTGATAGTACTTTCCATCTCATAGTACTGAAGATATGAAAGAGCTTTATGGAGTCCGTCATCACTTCATAATCTTTGTTTTACAGGTGGGGAAAATGAAGCACAGTTGATGTGCCTGCTCAGGGGGCATCTAGCGTCTAGCAGACTGGAAGTAGAGCAGGGAATAAAACTTAAGGCTATTTGAGCCCCTTTTAAGTACTTTATAAACTAAAAAAAAACCACCAGTCTTTGTGGGCTGATAACAGACTGCTTTGTTCTCCTTGCACAGAAGGAATAAACTCATGGTTTGTCCCTGCTCATGTTATGTTTTACTGAAAAATAATATGACTAAGTTATAAGGGCTTTTTTTTTTTTTTTAAATAATTCCTCACTGATGCAAAATTTTGGGAGGAGAAGAAAGCTGCATTCACTAGCACGAAAAAGAAAATGTCCACCAGAAAACTTAAAAATCTAGGATGTCAGCATGCTACCAAGGAGATAAAATCAATCCCATGCCCTAATGTTTAACTGCTGAAGCGAACTCACTTGCCTTCTAATAACAAAACTTTGCCTAGTCGGATAGGTTTCATTAGCTAGAAAGAGAAACATTTTTTTTTTGCCTCTGCCTATTTCAATTCACAAAACAAATACAGGCATGTTACAATGCATTACTGAAAATACATGGCACATGGAGTAAAAGAAGAACTTGGCAAGAATAGTCATCCATCCAAGACTGCTCTGTAATTAAAAAAAGAAAAACAAAAAAAAACCCAAAAAACTATTGCAAAGGACAAAATTGTTTGCAGTGCAGCAAAGTAGGTCTGTTTGTTGCAAGACAGTTTTATGAGTAGACAGAGCAAAGCTCTGCAGTTTACGATGGAAATTGCGTGGTATTTTGGTGAGTTTAGACTCTTTTCTGCCTAATTTCCTCCTCTTCCTCCTCACTGCTTTACAATTCCTAAGTCTATCTCTTTTCTGCCTATTAGAAGGGTAATTATCACGATGTATTGCTGTATGGGACCCCTGAATATTACATGACTTCCCCCTCCCCGTCTTCATCTCCCTGCAGAGGCACGTACTGATGGATTGGATTGGATGACCTCAGGCTCTTACTGGGCAAAGTTGGAAGTAGCCCAGAAAACTGGAGAAGCGACTTCCCAGGCGATGATGAAGAAGCCGATGATGTGAAAGAGAACTGAATGATTCGCATTCGACTATGGCCAGACGTCTCAGATTTTGCAAAAATAATTTTGCAGGATCAGAAGAGAATTTTCATTTCAAATGGAACACTAAATGCCAAGCTAGCATATCTTTAATGAAGGCTCAAAGCTGTAAACTGAGACAGAATGATGCTTTGTTTCAGCTTTGGAAATATCTGTTGGGTTGGGTTGTTCGGTTGTTTTTCAGATTTCATTTTGCAAGGGGTTCATGCTGGAGTGGGAAAACGAGAAATCTCAGAACTACTAGCTAGTTTACAGAAGGACGTAAGTTGACTGCTGAACAGAGCTAGCAAAGCTGACGGGACGGGTATTAGTTGTGATGTCTTGGTCTCAGGGCTCAGCTTTGTTGCAATGTCTCTAGCAAGGACCGTAAGCCAGGGATGCTCTCAGGTACTTGAAAACATAAATCCATTTACCAATTCTGAGAGATTACTTTGGTGTCCTGCAGCCAAATATTCTTTATGGTGCTCAGTTATGATGGACTCTATAGTGCATCTTTGCTTGTGTTTCTAATGTTTATGATTTAATTGCAATTTTTCATGAGATTAATAATTGTTCAGTGCTAGAATTCATACGAGGGTGGGAAATTCATTTTTGTCTTATTAAAAAAGAAAGTTCTTAGACCTCATGATCTAAAGCAAAGACTGCTGAGGAGATTTCAGTGCAGCAAGGAGCAGATCTAGCAGTGAAATGAGAAGAAAGCTCGTAGTGGATGGTAACCACTCAACATTCACTGCATCCATTTTCCATCGCATGCTTATCAGGTTACATGAGAGCAGCTCTGCAGCCCCACAGTCCTCCCCTCTCGTTCACATGTCAGCCCCAACCACATCCTAAAAACACAGGGAGCTGAAAGGCATATTATTATCACCTTTGCTTTACCGTTTCCTGATATTTAAAATGTCAATATTGCTAAAATCTTCTTGTCAGTGACATTGACTTCCAGCCACGTCATCATAAAAACAAAACAAAACAAAACAAAACAAAAAACAAAGAAAAAACAAACCCACACAAAAAAAAGAAGAAAAATCCACATTTCTGCAGTGCAGGCGCCCCTTACTTTAATGAGAAGAGCAACGCAAAGGGCACCTAACATAAACCAGAGAAACAAGACCACTTCTTCTTAATTAAAACTGCACAAACCCCAGAGCAGCTTCGCCCAGGGCATGTAAGTGACAGCAGAGAGTGGTCATTAGTCCTAACGAAAGAGCTGCCAGGAAGCGCACAGACCCCTAAGTGAGAGAGCTTTAGCTTGTCACGGTGAAAGCACATTTATTACAGCTAACGAATCTTGGCCAGGGTCTATAAAACAGTGGTATCTGACTGAAGAAGCCTCGACCGCCTTCTCCAGCAGTAACCTTGTCATGTGCATTGACAGAGGCCAGAGCAGTTCTGCGGGACTCTCGGGAGGTTACGAGGTCTCTGGGCTGCTCCTTTAATTAGCCCTCAGATAGCTCAGGAGAATTTCCTGCTGCAGTTCACGGTGGGACAGGGCAAAGGCCTCTGAAACAGCCCCGCGAAGAGGAGGCGATGTTTATGCAATGAGTTGACCCCCGTAATCGCTGTGTTGACTTCAGTACACGGGCTGGGAGTCCAAAAGGAGCACAGCCGTGCCCGTGGCTATCTATAAGTGAGAGCCGGGGGTGGGAAAAGGGACGGGAGGGGATGGGGGAAGCCATGCCGTGAGTGTGGAAACAGAGCGCATGCTGTCATGTGCACGGTAGAGGTTGGGTTTTCTCTTGGTGTTTGCTTCCAAACGCACAGGAAGGGCTGAACGTGCCTCACGCAGGCGCACCCACGTTGGTCCCGTCGTCCCCTTCCAGCCTGCACCCTGCTCAGCTGCTCTGCAGCCCATCTGCACATCCCTCAGCGCTGCGGCCCTCTTGCTACTCCTGCCAAGGTGGAATAACTGCTCGGTGGGTTTTGCATCCAACTACCACCCTTCAGAAGAGCCCCACAGCAACTTTGGTTTACGCTGGAGGCTGCAGAAACTCCAGAATGACTGCAAGATCCAAGAAGAGCAAATTTAAGCTGAAAGGCTTTAGTTTGTTCCTTTCTCCGCTGAAGCCACGCTCACCACTTCATAGGCTCAGAGGAGGCAAGAGTGGGCCCTTCTCTGGGTTAAGTGCTAAGGTCTTGCGGTGCACGGTGCTGTACAAAGAAAGGACATGGCACCTGCCTTACTGAGTTCAGAACTTATCAGACAGACGCAACAAGCATGTGTTGAGCCTTTTTCCAGATATTCACATGAGAACCAAAGGAGATGAACCCATCTATCAAAATCATGCCTAGAGTCTATCACAGGTCTGTGAACATTGTTCCTAGTAACTTGGCAAAGCAGAGTATTCAGTGGACAACCATAAACTTTATCAGCTTTGCGGATCATCTTAAGTGCTCTCCTGCCAAGTCAATGGGATTTAAAATCTAACACAGAGAACTGGTATTTGCTTTACATATACATTTTCCAACAAGAAAGCCATTACAGCTGTTAGATAAATAATAAATGCCTTCCAAATGATTAAGAAAACTGATAAAGTCCTCTCTGATGCAGAAAGATCAACAAAACGAAGATGTTACTCGTGCCCTGCTTTGAGAGGTTGCATTGGGCAGCACCAGATGATTGATAAATTTGACCACTTTGAGGGTGGTACGGGGTGGGTTGTGTCTTCTGTGAAGCTGAAAGTGCTGCTCATCCTCTGGGAAGTGGTAGCTACCTTAAAAGAGGATTTACATTAATTTATTTTACATTGCACTGTTCTGGGAATGTATCCCTTGTGGCAGCTCCTCAGAATTCCTAGAGTCTTCTAACTCGATCATTTGCAATGGAGTAACCACAGCTTTCGTGTGTGCTGGTCTCCATCTCTACTGACCTACAGAGATTAGGGGTTCTCTTTCCCCAGAAGCTGAGAGAAGGGAAAAAAGACCATTTCCCTCTTGATAGACAGGATGCTGGGCTAGACTGACCTCTCCTCTGACCCAGGACAGCTTTTCCTGCATTCAATAACAGGACCAGGACTTTTTAACAGCTGCTGTAGCAGCTACCGGTTTTAGCTCTGGAGGTTTCCAGTGTGATTTCTGCAGTTTGGGATGACAAGGTAGTATCATCCCAGCCTGTCTTGGGATATGTTTAAGACCAAGAGAACCCTTCAGACAGCACGAATAAAAAGATAAATCAATGAGTTGGCAGGAATCCTTGCCCCCCTAACAATTTAATTGAATAATTTGGGGTTTGATGAAGACTTCTGTGTATATATGGTGAACTGGAGCTGGTTTTTATTTTTTTCATTTTAAAAAATACAGCCCAGCTCTTGGGGTAATGAGACTATATCTTATAATCTTGAGTGAAAATGCATTTAAATGATGTTCTTAATAGTATTTTATAATGTTTCCTTCTTGGAAGAGAAGGATGAGAAAATAAAATATAATTTTTTTTTTTGCAGTTCTCATTTAGTTGCCATTGCAGTGTGGTGCCTCAGACTCGCTCCAGTGACTTCACTTGTAGCCAGAGGAACTTTGAAGAAGAGATTTAAAGACTCATTGTGGAAATCCATCGAGGATTGTTCATAGTTTCCAGTGGCCTATTGTCTCCCCTCCCACTTCTTTTCTGGTGTCTACTCTTAGTGAAGCAAATTCTGCAGCCAACACAAGGCCATTACATGTATCACATTTACCCAATCGTTGCCAGTATGCAGCTGGTGGTATTTATCATGAATAACAGCAGAGTCTAACAAGCAAGGCACATCTTGGGTTTTCAGGAGAGGTGTAGCCTTTTTCCAGCTCTGTCTCAAACCTTTTGGATAATCTAAGGTTGACTACCTCTCTCCACATTCACCTACCATCTCTAAAAGAGGAAAAGTGATAGTCACCTCCTTTGGAACACAGTTTATGGATTGAATTTCCTAAATATTATCTGTACTAGAGTAACTCTGTTTATTTCATGGAAACATAATCTTTTTACTTAGGTTATACTTTATAGCCTGGAACTTAAATGCTGAGAGGATGATCTTTTGGTTCTACCATTGACTCCCTCAGTCTGTCTGCGCTACCCATTAAGAGTGGTCCTGAGGCAACTTCGAGATTTGTTCTCCTTCCATAACGAAGGCCCAAGCATCTCTGGACTGCACTGTCAATATTGCCTGGTGTAACAGGGGACCCAGCTGTTCCCAGACAGGCTGTGAAGGGAGGCGTTTGGATGGTTGATAGATGAGAATGTGGGATGGGCCACGCTGAAAGCTGCTGTAGACGCTGTTGCTTCACAAAAGTATAAACGCAGCTCCTTTTTGGCAGCAAATAGAATATCTCAACATCCTGCGTGGCTGGACAGTCAGGCGTTGGGCAGGAAGGGGGAAGGAAATAGAGGTAGGTGATGAGCAGAGAAATTCTGGGGTCTACTGAAAATCAAGCAAACCCACAACTATGTTCTTAGGTGAAAGGCTTTATGGTGTTTCTCATACAGTTTGAGCACTGTCATTACCATTGAGGGAGAGCTGAATGGGTGTGGTGGACCTTCAGAAAATACTTTTTTAGTTCTAGAAAATAATTTTTTACAGTGAGAACAGTCATTCACTGGAACAACTTCCCCAGGGAGAGTGCAGAGCCTCCAACACTAGAGAATTTCAAGATGTGACAGGACAAGTTTCTAGATAGTCTCATCTAGGCTCCCTTTCCCATGAAAGGTTGGACCAGATGACCTCTCGAGGTCACTTTCAACCTGGGCTGTTGTATGAATCTATATATCACTGACATGGAAATAGCATTTAAGAATCAACGTTAAGCAATGAAGGTGGGGAAGGTTTATGTCTTTCTCTCCCCATCTCAATGAATGCTGAGTCCTCTCCACACTCCCCTTGTTTTTACACGACTGTAGGCTCTTTGTGGTGGAGATTACGTTTTTATGGTGTGCAAAAAGCTGTAAAGTAAAACCATCATTTTCTTAGTGAAACATGCAGACCGCGATGTAGACTTTTAAGCGTCAGTAAGCAAACCGATGGCTCTGCTATACTGCACAAACCTTTCCACTGCGAGAGCGTACAGCTCTGGGGGGGGGTGTTTAGATGTGCAGTGTGGGTGTCTGCATGGGTATATGTCCCTTCTTGGTTTGTGTGTGCCTGGCGTAGTCCGTTGACTTTATGCACATAACAAAGTCTGCAAATCTGGTTCCTGACATGTTATTCCCAGCTTTCATGAGCAAGTGCAATCTGTGTGGTCTAACTGTAGCATAAAACAATGCCTTGAGGGAACAGTAACGATGCTGCTGATGTCAGAACACCAAATTGTTCTGCACAGGGATCTCCCAGGCCACATCCCTGTGATCCAAAGGTGACAAATCAGGGTTAACGCTTTGAGAGGACTGCTGTATTTTGATAAAGCAAATTGTGGGCTGTGACACATAAAAACACCACTTCATTAGTTCTTTCATTTTAAAAGCTCAGATCCTATTTTCATGTCTACGGGTTTATATCGACATAGTATTGAATTTGGAATTCCCTAGGCCCATTTTAAAGGCTTGCTTTGCCTCTATAAACCCACATCTGTTTTGGCTGGAAGTTCTCTGGTCTTGGCATGGGCTTCAATTACCAACTTGCCACCTATATAATCTGAACATATAAAGCTTTGAGGTTGTTGCTGCTGGAGGGAGGATTTTAAATTTTTTTTGTCTGTTTGTTTTCATGGGTTATCCCAGCATTCTCTTAACTCTTTCTTTTTTACTTCTTCGCCATCTTTCAAAACACCAGAGCCCTCCCCAATGATTTGACATGCCCCTAATCCCTTTTCGGACTGGCTGTGCTGCCGTTGCTGTGTTAAGAAAACCAGAATTTCCTCTCTCAGACCTTCCAGTTTATAACAGCAGCTATCATAATTTCCAACTGATTTCAAGCTCCAGTTGACAGCCAAGCACTGGTTTATGTTGCCAGTAATGCGCGTCAATCATAAGGAAGCAAATGAATTTGCTTATGCAGAGAACCTCAGATGACTACGAGACTAACCCTTCGGTATTTCATACGGACTAGCAACTCCCAGCTGTTTTGTTTTCTTTTGTAACGATTACGGTGGGTGCTGCTATGCGAATGAGTGAAGCTCTCCAAGACTTTTTGGCGTGCTACAACAGTGAGCCAAAAGCAATGGGGTTTCACTGAAAACCATCAGAGGAAGGAAGGAGGGAAACGCGATCAAACTGATTTGCGCACAGGTTTTTTCTGAGTGGGGAGAGCGCCATAACATCCAATAACTAACTCCGTACTTCATGTGGTCAAGAAGCAGCATGGTGAGTGTGTACGTATTTGTCTTCTGAATTCCTCCTGCTGCCACTCCAGGAACAAAACGCCTGCTGCCGCTGCATGAGAACATCACTTTTAGCAACATACACCCCTGATCTTTCAAACGCTTAAGTACATGGATGGTTTTATAAACATGATATAGTATCTTAATTTTTGTGGAACTGTTTGTTCTTCACATGCTTAAGTATTTCCTGTTTCATAAGCTGGTGGCTGGTTCTTTGGTGGAATACATCAGTGATGAATTAGGAAATCTGCCATCGCGTTTTAGTTCTGAGACTTATTTCCTGAAAAACTTCACTGGGTCACCTACATCCTGATTGTAAAGTGTATAAGCAGATAGTTCCCTGGGAAATAATTGATGCCCATGTGTCTATAAACTTCTGAAAAAAAAGGAGTTTTATTTGCCTGTCCAAACAAATCAATGTCTGGTGGAACATGGTCTTGAGCGAGCAAAGCATTGTGCATCTGCACAGCCGGCGTTAGGGTGCCTGGTGGTTGAACACTGTTTTAAAGACAACTTGAATTAAAACATCCTGCATATAGCTTTGACTTGTTTGGGTTTTTTTGACAACATCCCATTCTAGGAAGGACCTGAATCCAGTTTATGAGTTCAGTGTCAATGCTGAACAATATTGCTGCTGGTGCGGAGTTGGTAGCAGGTGGCATCTGCCTCCTTCGGTGAGTCTTAAAGCTTACTGAAGGTCTGTGATGGGCTTGAGTCTGGACATCTGGAGAATGTGGGTATGAATACAGAACAGGGTCTCCCTTTAAAGGCAATCTGACATTTCTTCCATGACTCAGCTCCTCTTCCTGACTCACTACAGGACATGAACTGCCTTTTCCTATCTTCATATACACAAAGCTTAGTGCGTAGGGTCCTAACATCATATGAGGTCCCTAGACACATTCAGTAAAAAGGAATGTTTCCTTCAAATCACGAATCAGTTTTTTGTTGTTGTTGTTGTTTTTTGTTGTTTGTTTGTTTGTTTTGTTTTTGTTTTTGTTTTTTTTTAACTGATATAAAATTTTGTAAGCCACAATATCCCATCCTAGGGAGTTCAATGGCTTAACCATGTGCCGTGTGGAGCACTGTTTCCATGTGTTTGTTTTGAAACATCCATTCTTTTTATTACATTATAATTCTTCTTTTGGAAGAAAGTATCATTACTTGCCCATTTTCTCCTTTTAACTTATGACTTTTTGTCCTTCGATCATATCCATTATCAAACCTTTCTCTTCCTTGCTGATTTCCTAGTGTGTTCTTCATTCTTTGCAAAGATTATTCCATGTGTTTGATCATCATATGACACTGGGAACCAGAATGGAAATATAACCCAGGAACTCTCTGGCAAGACCACATTCTCTCCCTTCCCCCCGAGGAACTCAAAAACTCCTTCTACTTTTGTTTTTCCTCCCCATAACTCATAACTCACCTCAAGTGTCTTTACTAGGCGATATAAGCTTCTTACAAACTGTGCTGTGACTCAATCTTTCTCACGAGGCAAGAGGAAGTGCAGATGTGGCCAGTGCCTTCGAGCCAGGTTCTTCGAATCATAAAATCATCGAATCATTATGGCTGCAAAAGACCTTTAAGATCATCAAGTCCAGCCGTTATCTAACTCCACCGAGCCCACTACTAAATCGTGTCCCTGAGCAGCATATCCAGACAGCTTTTAAATACATCCAAGGATGGTGGTTCAACCACTTCCCTGGGAAGCCTCTTCCAGTCTTTGATAACCCTTTCAGTTCATTTACTCCAGAATGAGTTCAAAGTCACACCCCAGCTGCCAGTGGTGATCTGCATCGCTCCTAATCGGCACAGCTCTGTTCAGGACTTGAACCCTTTTGCAACAACTGCTGCTGACAAAGCCATGTAGTAATATTTCAGCTTTTCATCTGCCAAGTGAATGAAGTCCAAGGTAGACTTGGTTTAATTGCCATTTTCTATCCTTTTTAAGTATTCCAAGGTATAAAACACATGAAGTTTGTTTGTTGTTTTTTTTTTGTTGTTTTGGTATTTCCCTCATCTACATCATATATAGCTGGTTGAAACTGAGTGAGTATCAGTGTTTTCCATCAAATCTTTCACATGCTGATTAATCAAAGTAAATTCCTTCTGCTAGATAACATCATGCCCATCAGAGTGTCCTCAGGTTCCCGTGTGCTGATTGAATGGACTATCCCAGAATGCATTAATTTACATGGATTTCTCTTATGATGCTTCTTACTGTATTCCTTCCCTGTGGGCTGGGGTCTGGGAGCATACAGACGTCTAGGCAGCAGGGGAGTCCTACAGTACCAGCTGTTTGAATTTCTAACAGTTCAAGTGTGAAGAACAACAGATGGAGTCAAAATCCTGGCTTGCACCATGCATCTAGAAGAACTTCAAGGAGGGGAAGAGACCTCTGGTTAGAGACGGACTTATGGTAGACATGTGGAGAAGAGGAACCACAACACTGAAGTCCTTTTTTTGGGTGGGATGTATCCATCATGGGATAAGGTCCCTACTTCAGAAGGTGGGCGAGGAGGTACAAGGGGAGAAGAGGTGAGAGGTGTGGGGAGATGCGGTCTGGCCAGACAGGTAGTGAGTCCAGCAAGAGTTAACTACGCAGCCAGTCCCTGCTAGGGCTTTCAGTGCCTCGCTGCCCCTCCTCTCAGCTCGCTGCCGTCCACACTCTACAAACTCCAGTCTGCATCCTCATTATCAGCCTCTGGTGATGACAGTTT
Source organism: Vanellus vanellus (assembly GCF_965231255.1). Taxonomy (NCBI): domain Eukaryota; kingdom Metazoa; phylum Chordata; class Aves; order Charadriiformes; family Charadriidae; genus Vanellus; species Vanellus vanellus. Next base: position 2,759,332 of record NC_138906.1, read on the forward strand.
GCACAGCAATGTTTTCCACTGCAGGACTGTGCAGTTTGAGGTATATCAGCGGTGCTTCTTCCCTTCACAAGGGCTCCTATCTCCCTGCCGTTTCTCAGCAGCTCTCCTTTAGGGCAAGGGCAAGGCCCGGGCAACAAGGCTTTCAGCTTGGTTTGGAAGACAAAACATACACATACACAACATAAAAAACAGACCCACCCATTTTTACAAGCCTGTTTTTTTTTTCTGGTATTACCAAAAAAAATCAAAGAAATATTTGTGTGCTGTAATCAGAAGTGTAGTCATCATAAGACAAAATGTGACTCTGTGTGTATATAAAACAATCCAACACTTAGCCAGAGATAAGTGGGACGTTATTACTTTTGCTTTTCTTTAAAGAAAGCTGTGCTAACAGGTAAAAGTGTCTGCAACTGCCATTTCTTCCTGGAACTGGAGAGCTTGGAGAGATCCAGTGGTTGGACATTGATGGCTACAGCTCAGACCCACCTTGTTCCACCTGCCAAGCGTTGACTTCAGGCCTCTGTGCTTCCCTCACTGTAGCAGCTGGTGACCTCGCTGATACCTGCAGTGAGTCAATACCCTTCCCTGCTCTGCACGAGGTGTGAGTGATGCCATGGGGCTGCAGGGGAACATAAAACACAACTATGAGCTTAAGCCTTAGCAACTGGAGCATCGTTCCTAACAGAGAAAATAAAAGCAAAATCAAGGAGAAAAAAAAAAAAAAAAAAGAAAAGCAACAGACAAACCCATTCAAACCCATTCTTGTGCCCTTCTGCTCTTTACAATCCTAGGATTTTGAAGCATGAAGGCAGGAGCGGTATATGGGTTCCTGAAAAAAAAAAAGGTATTTTTTTCCCCACAGTTTTTACCCTCAAGAAACAGACGCATCTTACATTGGAGACATTCTCAGGGAGAAAAAACCCCACAACTTATTTCATAAGCGTCCATTGGCATCCAGGAAACAGGACAGGGAGTTAATATGGTGTTTGATTTGAAGTTAGGGAACACATATCAAAGCGTGTATCTACCAAGATCTTTAGACATCTGCCTCCTGTTATCACATTAAATATTTGCAAGGTTGTGGGCTTTATGTGATTTAAAGACATACAATGAGTCTGTGACAGAGATAAGCTGCTTAGAGTCCTGGGAGGGGAAAAGCAACCATTGCTGTCCTTGGTGTAGTTGTGAACCTCCTAGGTTGCTCTTCACGGCCGCTTTTAGTAAGAAACATCCCAAATATGCTGCTGCCTCGCCCCCTGTTTTGGGCTAAGGTGTTCTTGGCAGGGGATACAGTGGCTATTTTCTGCTGCTGAGGACTCTTCTAACTTGGATGGTTTGACTGCTGTCTCATATGTCCTTCCATGGAAGATGAAATATCACGGAATGCCTCAAAAGGCAGGAGTCTCCATACCCTGTGAAAGGATGGGCGGGACCCATGGTAAGTGTAAATCAAGATAAATGAACCAAAAACATCAGGATCACTTCTGCTGAGTATGTCAGCATGGCCAGAGCAAACCAGGGGTAAATATTTACAACTCTGTTACAATAAAGAGGGCAGATGATCATCAGAAGAAGTATGTAGAGCTGCCTTAAAGAAAATAGGGCAGTGTTTCTGGCAATGTAACTCAGCTGCAGTACGGGTCAGCTGTCCAAGTTCCCAGTTGTGGTAAATTGACACTGTCAGCTGATGCTTGGATCTGCCCAGTCACCCTACATGTTGATTTGACTATGTACCATGGCTATTTTTGCACTCTTATTAATTGAAGAAAATAATAAAGTTTGCTATTTAGATCCCTGTCATCACAAAACCCCAAAGTAATGAACCACAAGCTCTTGCCCATCTGGCACTGACACCATCCTTCCTTCATGGTCATGAGGCCGTTGCCTTCTTGCTGATCTCCCCCAACTGCTTCTCCTCTGCCCTTTACCAGTGATGCCGGTTGATGTCGTGCATGCCCAGACATTTATTTACTCTTTGCTTCCTCCAGTGATGGCATCTGAGGCCCCTGTTCTCCTGCTCACTCTCACTACCACCCCCATGATGCCAAACTGTCTGCTCTGTGTGTTGACAGACCTGCCTTCATGCGTTGTCATAGAATCATAGAACGGTTTAGGTTGAAAGGGACCTTGGAGATCATCAAGTCCTAACCCTCCCTGCCCTGGGCAGGGACACCTCCCACCAGCCCAGGTTGCTCCAAGGCCCGTCCAACCTGGCCTTGAACACCTCCAGGGATGGGGCAGCCACAGCTTCTTGGGGCAACCTGCTCCAGGGGCTCACCACCCTCACAGTCAAGAATTTCTTCCTAATATCTCATCTAAATCTGCCTTCTTCCAGTTTGAAGCCATTCCCCCTTGTCCTATCACTGCATTCCCTAATAGAAAGCTTTCTTGTAGGGTCCCTCTATGCACTAGAAGGACACTATAAGATTTTCCCAGAGCTTTCTCCAGGCTGAACAACCCCAACTGTCTCAGCCTGTCCTCACAGAAGAGGTGCTCCAGCCCTCTGATCATCTTTGTGGCCCTCCTCTGGACTTGGTCTAACAGGTCCATGTCTTTCCTGTGCTGAATGCCCCAGAGCTGGATGCAGTACTCCAGGTGGGATCTCATGAGAGTGGAGTAGAGGGAAGAATCACTTCCCTTGACCTGCTGGCCACACTTCTTCTCATGCAGCCCAGGATACGGTTGATCTGGGCTGTGATTGGACATTATCCTTCAGGTTGATTAGATTTCAGCTGGAGTAAATGGTGTCTCAATGAAGCAATGCTATTTGTTGGCATCTTCCTTCTGTGTGACGCAAAGAAAACCTGTAGCATTAAAGAAATACGTTAAACGCAGTCGTTTCCATAGCCCCCTCCCTCTCCATCCCTGTGGTTGACCACCGCTTCAGACAGCTACTCAGTGCTGTAAGCCCGCAGACAGGAGTGTTGTATGCTTTCAGGCTTCACTATTACAAACACTCAGAGCTCCGGAGAGCTGAGGTCTTGCTGGCTAGATTGATGAGCTAAAGACAAGAAAATGTTTCAGCAAAAATGGCAGATTGACTGTGTCTTCACTCTTAGCTGAAATGTAAGCGTCTGAGTGGCTTTAAGCACACTAAGCCTCTTGACCCGTGTGCTGGCTGTCAGCCCAGATATATCTCGGGGTCAGAGGCAGCATCTACAATATATAGGACTGCCTGTAGAGCACTTCCAAAGGCCTTCTTAAGGTCACATTCCTTGATCCACCACACAGACTAACCTCCTGCAGGGCCCTGCAAGAAGTCTGAAGATCACCCATGTTGCTGTGTTGGAATGTTTAAGTGCATCTACAGAAAACAGACCTCAGAAGTGCCATCACATGTAATCTGGAGGACAGTCAACTCAGAGTGACTCTGTACAGTCAGTGTCCTGAAGCCGTCAATGCAAATGTCCTCCCTGAGGTGTCCACCAAACCACAGGCTGAGCCCGAATCCTTCCACACATGTCTTTGTATGGACCACTGTGTGGAAGGGACTCATCAAAAAAGATGGAAAGATGATTTCTCTGGATCAAGAAAGTGTTCATCACATTCACATAGTCACAAGCCTTCTTACATTCCTATTCCTGAGGGGAGGTTGCTGAGAAGATGACGCCAGGCTCCTCACTGAGGCACAAAGTGGAAGAATTGGAGACAGTGGTTATAAATTGAAACAATTAAGATTATGGCTCAGTATAAGGGGAGGAGGGAGAAAGCCAACCACTGTACAAGGATAATTAAGGACTGAAATAAGCTGCCTGTAGGGGTGCTGAAATCTCCATCCTCAGAGGTTTTGAAGGCCTGATTGGACAAAGCCCTGAACAACTGGCTTTGGGTTTGGTGTTGACCCTGCTCTGAGCAGGGGTTTGGACTAGACACCCCCCTGAGGTGGTGTCCAACACAGATGTTACTACAGTCTGAGATACTTCCCAGGGCAGCTGCATCCTAGCCTAAATCCCTGCAGACCAAAGTGGGAACTCAGACATCAAATTCACACACATATTCCTCTGTTAGAAGCTTGCATTTAGGTCTGTGACTTCGTAGCTAAATCCCTCCCTTTGCTTCTAACTGTCCAGCTTTGTGAGGTTGCTCCAGAGGCTCCACTTCAGCCCCAGTATACTCAATGTGACAAACAGTTTTACCTGCAATGCTGTGTGTCCTTATTCTCAAGTCCCCGATTTCAATAGAAGCATCTTTCCTGGTATCCCACTCAACTAACCAAACCTTTTTAAACCCTCCAACCCAAATTAACATAAATGGAGAAAATCGTGGATGGAATTGGGACCAAGGAGAATGGGTGTTAAATGCTTAGCATTATTCTATAGTATCTATAATTGCAAATAATATGCTAATTTATATATGTTAATTTGCATGTGCATTTATTTCTTTCAGATGTATACAGGGAAACCAAGAACAACCTGGGTAAGTATGAGCATTAATTTCACAGAATCACAGACTGGTGAGGGTTGGAAGGGCCCTCTGGAGCTCCCCCAGTCCCACCCCCCGCCAGAGCAGGGGCACCGCCAGCAGTGGCACAGGACACATCCAGGCGGGTTTGGAATGGCTCCAGAGTGGGAGACTCCCCCCCCCTCTCTGGGCAGCTGTGCCAGTGCTCTGCCGCCCGCACAGGAGAGAAGTCCCTCCTCAGGTTGAGATGGAACTGCCCATGGTCACGTTTGTGCCTGTTCCCTCTTGTCCTGTCACTGGGCACCACTAGAAAAAGACTGATTCCATCCCTCCGACACCCTCCCTTTAAGGAGTTATGAGCGTTGATAAGATTCCCCCTCAGTCTTCTTTTCTCCAGACTAAAAAGCCCCATGTCCCTCAGCCTTTCCTCATCAGAAAGATGCTCCATTCCTCTGATCATCTCCGTAGCCCTTTGCTGGACCCTCTCCAGCAGTTCCCTGCACTTCTTGACCCGGGGAGCCCAGAACTGGACACACTGCTCCAGATGTGGCCTCACCAGGGCAAAGTAGAGGGGGAGGATGACCTTCCTTGACCTGCTGGCCAGACTCTGCTTGGTGCCCGTCAGGATGCCATTGGCCTTCTTGGCCATCAGGGAACATTGCTGGCTTGCGGGCAACTTGTCCACCAGGACTCCCAGGTCCCTCTCTGCAGAGCTGCTCTCCAGCAGGTCGGCCCCCAACCTGTACTGGTGCATGGGGTTATTCCTCCCCAGATGCAGTACCCTACACTTGCCCTTGTTGAACTTCATAAGGTTCCTCTCTGCCCAACTCTCCAGCCTGTCCAGGTCACACTGTACGGTGGCACAGCCTTCCGGTGTGTCAGCCACTCCTCCCAGTTTTGTGTCATCAGCAAACTTGCTGATGGTACACTCTATCCCCTTATCCAGGACACTGATGAATATATAATTTGCACAAACAGACTGAATGATTTATTTCTCTACCCCATTTTATAGAAAATTTTAATATACTGTTAGTGGATTAAGGAGATATATAATGAATGGCTGTTAACTGATTAGATTAAGTACAGAATTTTAGAATTGTAACCTTTTTTATTTTTTTTATATTTTGGGTTTTTTTTTTTTGTTTTTTGTATTAATCTTTCAGTGTATGGCAGACACTAAACAAAAACGAAACATAGTTTTCAATTGGACAAGTCTGGCCACAGCTGGGAAATGCCTTTCTTAACTGTATTTATGTAACCGGCTACTTTGGGCACATTATTATCTCTGGAGTAAGACTTTGGTGCACTTAAGTCTCACAAGAAAATGTTGGCAAGAAAATGCAGTAGTGGACCCTGATTCCAGATGGCTGATGTGGGAAATGCCATTGCTTGGTACAGTCAAGGTAACTTCTCATTAAGCACATTAGGGCAGTTCAAGCATGGGCATCTAGTCCCCACTCTGTGGATATTTTGGGGACAGTCTCAGTTGTACCTATTGTCTCAGTCCCAACTCTCTACTCAGGGCTTACTCAGGTGAGGATTTGAGTGGTTTTGGGGAACTACCGGGTGGAACTCAATCCTGAGTAGAAAGCCCTGCAGAACTTGCAAACCAGTTTGTTTGCAGATGTATTCCAGTGATAGCACATTTGAGGCCAGCAGATGTAATCAGCTAAGATCACAGCTTTCCAGGAGGAAAGAGTCAGAAACTATAAAAGTCTTGCTTCAGTCTGGGTTTCAGGGGTTTGAGCAGGATCCAGTAATCACAGGAGGGGATTCTCTGGTCTAAGGCATGCCAGCAGTCGGATGTGTGACCACAATTGCCCCTTCCAATCTTGGTAAAATAAACAACAACTAATGATAACATTTAAGGAAGTCTTAACAAAAGGAAATTGAATCAAAGGATATTTTTTTTCTATTGCTTTTGCTTTTTCTTTTCTTTTTTTTTTTTTTTTTTATTTTCCTTAACCCGAAATTGGTAATGAGAGAGCGGCAGCTGAGGAGCGCACATTATGTTCATTGCAAACAGAAGTTAGAAAAGGCACTAATCAGCTCTGGAGGGGAAGCCAACCACTTCAGAGGGCTTCTTCAGACAGCCACCTTCTGCAAACGAAGGGGGCTGCTCTGTTTCTCATTCAGTCAATTGCAGCTTTGACACTTCAATGGATTTATGCTTGAGGTTCTTCCTAAAGCTTTTATAGCCTCTTTAGCCTGCTACTATAACTTTTTTTGAGGAGGCGAACGCGGGGAGATTAATAGATTTAGTTTTCAGTGCCCCAGTTTTGCCCTCATTGAAATCAGTAACTCAAGTCCGTGGTTCTTTAAACAAACCATGGGCAGAACTTGAGCCTTTCAAAAGAATCAAGGCTCAATGCTTTTCAGCGAGTAATTTAAAATGACAAGATGCTAACGCAGACCCAGTCATTTCCAAAGGTAAAAGCAAACAGTACTGCACCTTGAGCTTATGTCTTTAAAACAGAATATATAACTCAACTGCTTGATATGTCAGCACGTAGACCAGTAACGCGCTCACAGTAAGTACGGACAGAGTTCATTGTTCGTAGCACCAAAGGCTGAGCCCCACGTTCTTAAACTGAGTGCAAGAGTCAATGGGAATGGAACAATTTTTCTTGATAATTTGAGTGTCACTAACCCGGTTATTATTAGACTAAAAATCCAGTTGTTCACGTCAGGGTCATTAGTACTGGAAACGAAAGCGTGAAATTCAGAGGTCAGAAACCTCACCAGACAGAACATTGACAGTGAAAAAACGCAGAATGGTTTGATATGACCAGATGTTTGTGAAGTTTTTTGGAGAAATGGGGACCTAATCCAAAAATATTTCCTGAGCTGGACTCAAGATGATCGTGTGGTTGGTGCAGGGTCTGGGCACTCTTGGCTCTGCCCCCATATCCCTGTGTCACCTGGACATGATACTTACATGATACTACATTTCCTGCCATTTTAGGTCTAGTTTTAATTAAAAAGTCATAAGAAGAGGGTTCATCTTTTTATAGAGCCCTTTACAATGGTTAGTGTCACCGCCACAATTTTGGACTTTTCAATAATGGGATGGCCTACACAGAACCACGTTTGATGGGTCAGATGGGATCCACTTTTCTCAAAGGGGGAAGAGGGTCTTTGCTCACAAGCTCGCAGGGCTCATTGACAGAGCTTTAAACTAGGCTTGAAGGAGTAGGGGAGCAATATCAGGCTTGCTCATGACAAGTTGTGGGATGACACGCCAAGGTTAGAGGGACAGCATGCTAGTGAGGGCCCACAGCCTGTTGCTCTGAGACGTGCTGGGTACGCTGCAGCACACTTGAAGTCTTACGAAGTTGAGGCAGGGGCTCCTGAGGTAAGAGAAGCCAACAGGGAAACACCTCAAAGGAATCAAGGGGTGTTCCTCTAAGAAGCTGACATGGTCGACAGCCCAGCTGAAGTGCCTCTACACCAATGCACATAGTATGGGCAACAAACAGGAGGAGCTGGAAGCCACTGTGCTTCTAGCAAACTACAACCTAATTGCTATTACTGAAACTTGGTGGGATGAATCCCATGACTGGAGTGTGGCTATCGATGGCTACGGGCTGTTCAGAAGGGGCAAGCGAAGAAGGAGAGGTGGAGGCATTGCCCTCTACATCAAGAAATTGATAGAATGTGAAGAACTGTCCTGGCAAGAGTACAGGGCTGGACACTGCCCAGTTGTGTAGGGGTGGGATCAGGAAGATCAAGGCACAGCTGGATGTGAACTTGGCAAGGGACACAAGGGCTTCTACAGGTATGTAAGCCAGAAAAAGAAGTTCAAAGTAAGCATAACTTCCCCCAATGTGCAAAACCGGAAAACTGGTAACAATGGATGAGGAGAAGGCTGAGATACTCAACAACCTTTTTGCCTCTCTCCCCACACCTCTTGAGTTGACAGAGCTTGAGACAGGGACTAGGGGAGAAAAGTCCCTCCAGCTGTAAGAGAAAATCAGGTTTGTGACCACCTGAGGAACCTGAATGTATAGAAGTCTATGGGACCTGATGAGATGCATCCCAGAGTCCTGAGGGAATCGGCTGATGTAGTTGCCAAGCCACTCTGTGATATTTGAAAAGTCATGGCAGTCAGGTGAAGTCCCCCGTGCCTGGAAAAAGGGAAACATTGCACCCATTTTAAAAAAGGGTAGAACGGAGGACCCTGGGAACTACCGACCTGTCGGTCTCAGCTCTGTCCCTGGGAAGATCATGGAACAGATACTTCTAGAAGCTACACTAAGGCAAGTGGATTACAGGGAAGTGATTCAAGACAACCAGCATGATTTCACCAAGGGCAAGTCCTGCCTGACTAACCTAGTGGCCTTCTGTGGTGGAGGGACTACATCTGTGGACAAGGGAAGAGCTACAGATGTCATATATATGGATTTCTGTAGGGCCTTTGACACGGTCCCCCACAACATCCTTCTGTCTAAATGGGAGATATACAGATTTGAAACACTGGCCCAGAGATATGGTCAATGCCCCATCCCTGGAAACATTCCAGGTCAGGTTGGACGGGGCTCTGAGCAACCTGATCTAGTTGAAGATATCCCTGCTCATTGCAGGGGAGGTTGGACTAAGTGACCTTCAAAGGTCCCTTCAAACTCAAAGTATTCTATGATTCTATGACTCACAGTGTCAGTCTCCTTGCTAAGAAAGGTAAAGAACTACACTATGAATGTTTCTTCTGGAGTGAATATTAGGTAACTTGACATATACAGAACATTCATATACAGAACAGCATCAAAAATGGACATAAAGTCCTGACTTCTTGGTACTGATGCTACTCATTTCATGACCGCCTCACATTCACGAAAGCTTAGCTGCTTTATAGAAGACGGGATCTTTTACTACAAAAACATTACTTCATTGACCTTTATGCTAAATTCTGTATTTTCTGAATTGTGATTTAAGCAAAATATAACTTTTGTGTCCAAAGAAAGACCCCATTTCCAGCACTGCTTTAGCATGGAGTGGTTATCAGCTGTCCCCCTGCTCCTTTTGGAGGTCCCTAGGTGCGTAATCATAAGCGTTCAGCACTCTGAGAATCCTCCTGATTCGTGGACCTAAGTACAAATGCAACCATTCACCTAGCATTCACCAAAACCCCCGAAATTCAGAGCATGTTCGTCTGTAGTCATAGGTAGAGGACTTTGATTTCCTTTGGTACCCCTCTCAAAGAGGGAATTGCCTTCTGCCATCATACAGGAGCTGTGGCACCAGCCACTGACCCTGTGGAACACCATCTACACATACCTTTGTGGATCTGAATTTTGGTACTTAGTTAACATTGACCTTGTTTTGCAGTCTCCCGCTTTCAAAAATGAGTCAGATGCCCCAAGATCTAAAGATCAGTAGAAAATCATAAAATTCCTAGTAACAACAGCATCCTTTTTATTTAACTTTTGATTTTAGAGCCTTTAAGAAATCACATTTTTGAGTGTTTCTTTACAAGAAACAAGGAAGAAATACAATCTTTGAAAAAAAAACCAAAACAACAATCTGAGAGTCTCACACAATCACATCACTCCTGTAGCTGGGAGTTCTGGAAACAAAACACTAAATATGGGAACCCATACCAAAAACCCACGAGAGTCACCGCAACCACTGGCCTCACATTCGCATGTATGTTATGATAGCAGAATATTTTACAACTCCTAACCGGAGGAAAAAACCAAAACAAAATAATCAAAAAAGCTTTGTTCTTCTGGGCAGTTCTGGTTCACCAAAAGGTAGCATTTTAGTTAACCTCTTTTATTTAAAAAGCACAGTTATTTCCCTTGTATGCCTATGAAAACTCCTTTTACTTGCAACCCAAGGAGCATTTACAGCAAAGACCTTGGTTGGCTTCCAGTCTAATAATCTCAAACCCCGCAGAATGAAATGAAGACATTAATATTATTTTTATTAAGCTGGTAATAAGGCAGAATGAAGCAGAGTTTAAAGCAAATGCAGGTGGAGGAGTTTTTATGCCAAAGAATTAAGCACATTGCTTGAGCATGGCCAATCCCAGCTCCAGGCGAGACACTTGGGAGGTTCAAGCAAAATTCCTTCCTTTTAGGTGTTAGTCTTGAGATACGCACAGCCTTTCCTTTTTCACTGCAGTCAATGGGAGTTAGGTCCAGCTGCGCCTTGAAAAGATTACTTTCCATGAATCTTTATACCTATAAGCTCCCTCCATGCACTATGCTGTTTCTGAGGAAACTGCCTGAATTACAATGCCTTTGATTTCATGATGCCCATCAAAAAAAAAAAAAAAAAAAAAAAGGAAGAAAAAACCCAACGCAGACAGAAATACCAGCTCTAACAAATTTGTATGTGCCTGTGAGGTGACTCTGGTGGTTATCCATTAGGTTTTGAGACAGCCTAGGTATCTCACCTGTGTTTGACCAGACCTTCCAGAGCTGCACTGCTTGCTCAGTCTTATGTTATATCTGTCTTTTCTTTGCAGATTTCTTCAATACACAGCGGCAACTCGAAGGTCAACAGATTATTTCTCTGGGCACCTGAATCCCACTTCTGTTTTGTTGTCTGGGCATGAATTGGTATGGAACTCCTCTTGCTCTGTGTTTGGATTCAGACTACAGATTAAGACAGCTTCATTTCGATGTCCGGGCGTAGGAGGTTTTAGACTCAGAGCATGTAGGTAGTGGAGCGCAGTGCAGCACATGAACACAGCTAGTGCCATTTGAGATGACAAAGTACAGGTCTCTCCCAGATCCCACATCCAGTGTGCCAGACCCATGTCTATGTCTGGGATACTGACATATCAGTATGAGGTAAAGGGCACAAACTTGAACGTATGAAGTTCCATCTTAACATGAGGAGGAACTTCTTTCCTGTAAGGATGGCAGAGCACTGGCACAGCTGCCCAGAGAGGGGGGGGGAGTCTCCCACTCTGGAGCCATTCCAAACCCGCTTGGACGTGTCCTGTGCCACTGCTGGAGGTGCCCCTGCTCTGGCGGGGGGTGGGACTGGGGGAGCTCCAGAGGGCCCTTCCAACCCTCACCAGTCTGTGATTCTGTGATTCTGTGATATCCTGACAGTCCCTCCAATGGCACCTGGTCCCTGGGTTTGTGCAAATGAATCCTGAAGGACCATCAGCTTCTCAGCATGTGGGTGAAACAGAAGCAGTTTTCAGCCTGTCTGCAGGGAAAGTCCTCAGCTCACAACTCTCAAGCAAGAGCAGCAATGTTTAAACTGCTCATTCGGGACAGTTTAAGGGCTTTCTGATCTGTTACGTGGCAATGAAACCATAAGCAACATGCGCCTCTCTTCTGTCATGGGTAATTAATATATTTTTCATGGTATTGACATAACCCCTCCCAGTCTCCAAGAAGAGCCCGTAAGCCTTGATTCACTTTTCAGTGCCCTCCCTCTGTTTTGGGGAGCAGAAGGAGTGAGGACGGCAGAGTGGTTCCCTGAGCTGCTCCACGGAGCTCTTTGGTGTTCTTGCTTTGAAAATCAAATGCTCCCCTATCTGTGCATGCCCTGACATGCTGACGCCTCCTTTTGGGTTATCTGCAGGTCATGGGAACCATACTGTATATTTAAAACCCAGCAGGTCTGCTGAAAAGCTCAGGGTAAGGAGTTAGCCAAGGGAAATTGTCACAGTCCCCTAATCTCCACTTACAATGTTGATTTGAGCTACTATTTCCACTGCTCCAGAAGTGCAATTGTCAGTGTGGTACCAGGTCATGGTATTTATATCACACGCCACACACTTCATGTGTCATGGAAACAGCCTACAACATCTACTCATCAGCCCTTCTTCTTTTTTTCTTTTTTTTTTTTTTTTTCCTCCCCCTGCCTCCCCCCTTCTCCTTCTGGTTTCCCTCGACTCCTTTTAGCTCGGAACGTTTTTAAATAGAAACACCCTCAGCACATCAAATTGCCTCGCCATGATAAACTGGTTCAGAGGTCGGAGAAGGAGCTTGCCAAATCAACGGCTGTTTTTTTTTTTTTTGCAGGGAATGCTTCAGGCCAAAGCAGGACGCCTGTGTCTGTGAGCAGACTGACCACACTTCATTTAGAAAATTCATTCTAGGAAGCATATGAGGCAACGCCACTAGGCAGGCACTGGTTTCAAGCCACAACAGAAGGCTGTAGCCTCTCGGGTTGAGGGATTACGTACCCATGGCTACTTCTGCTGGCTTAATACAACCAAGGTCCACTGCGCTTTTTGGACAAGAGTAGTTATGCCCTGAGCTACAAATGCTGACACACCGGAAGGCCGTGATGCCACACAGCGTGATCTAGACAGGCTGGAGAGTTGGGCAGAGAGAAACCTTATGAAATTCAACAAGAGCAAGTGTAGGGTACTGCACCTGGGGAGGGACAACCCCATGCACCAGTACAGGTTGGGGGCTGACGTCCTGAAGAGCAGCTCTGTGGAAAGGGACCTGGGAGTCCTGGGGGACAACAGGATGCCCATGAGCCAGCAATGTGCCCTGGTGGCCAAGGAGGCCAATGGCATCCGGGGGGCATCAAGAAGAGTGTGGCCAGCAGGTCAAGGGAGGTCATCCTTCTCCTCTGCTCTGCCAGGAGGATGGGACCAGACTTTTTTCAGTGGTGCCCAGTGATAGGACAAGAGGTAATGGGCACAAACTTGAGCATAGGAAGTTCCATGTAAACCTGAGAAGGGACTTCTCTCCTGTGCGGGCGGCAGAGCACTGGCACAGCTGCCCAGAGGGGGGGGGAGTCTCCCACTCTGGAGCCATTCCAAACCCTCCTGGACGTGTCCTGTGCCACTGCTGTAGGTGCCCCTGCTCTGGCGGGGGGTGGGACTGGGGGAGCTCCAGAGGGCCCTTCCAGCCCTCACCAATCTGGGATTCTGTGATTCTGTGATATCCCGACAGTTCCTCCAATGGCACTTGGTACTTGGTTTGTGCAAATGAATCCTGAAGGACCATCAGCTTCTCAGCATGTGGGTGAAACAGAAGCAGTTTCTGTTTTCTTGAGAAAGCAAGAAACAAAGAACCAGGAGATTGATGCACACAAGCAGTGAGATTTTCTTAAAATCTAACTTTGTTACATTAAAAAAAAAAAAAACAACATTGCAACCATTTTAGCACACGCTTTGGTCAATTAAGTATTGGGTTGCAGCAGAAATAACGGGATAGAAAGCTGATTGCAATGTCAGCGTCTCCAGGTTAGCTTAGGATAAAGCATAGGGGGGGTTCTCTTTATAGTCCCAGCATCCCATTTCCAGTGAACTTATCTGAATCAAAATAAAACTTTTAAGCATAGTAATAATAAAAAAGGAAACTAAGAAAGTCTCAAAAATGTCAAACATTTGAAAATTTTGCAACGTATGTGGGCAAGCGGTGATGGAATAATTAATAATACTAGGACGCAAGCATCTAATTTGGCAACTACTCTCCCTAGTTTCTTGCTATAAAGAAAGGGTCAGGTTCCTTGTAGGTGGTGTAGTAGAAAATGAAGGCAAATTAGATGAGTGTCTGAATCCTCCTCGGAGATATAACTCATCATAGACTAGAAAAGGAGGTGGTTAGGAGCTTAATTTTATAGACATTCATGTGAGAGGGGTGCCTAGAGTGAGGAAGACACTCACATGAATGTTCACAATGATTGTACCTGCCAATTGAAGTTTTCTTATTTTGCAACATTTTTTTTTTTATTCAGTTTTCCTGAATGGAAGAGAGAAAAGAGTGGAAATAACTATTCCTTTCAGATCATACTGATTTGAATGACCTACATTTTCAGCAGCTGTAGCAAAACTTTGACTATTTTCAACAGCTTCTACTGAGTTCTCTTTGAGTGCATTACTACACGACTATATATAAATATATGCATTTTTCTGGCTTGATTAAAACCAAAATAAAACCTGCTCAGGGAAAAAAAGTCACGGATCACCAGCAACCTTATTTCTGATCAAGAAAAAAATGTTTTATTTAGTCACTTTAAATTTGGTGAAGCTATTGGATTTTGGTAAAATGTTCTAACTGTTTCTTGCTTGGAGTGAGACTAAATACAGTCCTCACATTAGTCCTGTGAGTATCCCTCTCTTAATGGGGAAGAGATACTACTGAAATTCAATTAGAAAGTTGAATTAGAATCTTGCATAGGTGCAACAAATAAGAAGAAGGCACTGATGTAACTTCTCCAGATGTCAGGAAAGGTCACTGGCAGAGCCAAGACCAGAAGCTCGGTCACTTCATTTCCTAGATAGCAGGCAACGCATAAGAAAATTGCAGCTAACAGCTGATATTTTGTACAATCATTGTGAGAAAGCCGAGATTATTTTTTTCTTAGGTATTTGTCATTTTTGTAAGGTATTGAGCCAAAATTCTGGCTCAAACAGGCTCAGAGAACCGATGTTTAAAAAAGCATCCCAGTTTGTTTTTCCCACCCTTTATAATTATACAGTCTATATGAATGCACAGATGTCAAAATTCTTAAGTGAGAATACTTTACAGTTTCTGTATGATTTTCCCTTATTTTTATTACTCATGACTGCTTCTCCTCCCTCTTCTGTGCTTGTACATGTGTACACAATGGTTATATTGGTTTGATGTATATTGTTGATGACTTCATTTTCATGACCAGTCTTCCACCCTTCTCTGCAATTACAGGCAACTCTCTAATTAAATTTCAAGTAGTATCTCTTCCCTGTTAAGAGAGGGATACTCACAGGACTAATGTGCATCAATTTCTGTATTTAGTCTCACTCCAAGCAATAAATAGTCAGAACATTTCACCAAAACCCAATAGCCTCACCAAATTTAGTGTGACTAAATAAAACAATTTTTTTTCTTGATCAGAAAAAAGGTTGCTGATGATCTGTGACATTTTTTCCCCAAGCAGTTTTTTTCTGGCTTTAATCAATCATGTATGCGTGCGTGTACATGTATGTATGATTTTTTGATGGACCTCTTAGCTAAAACTTTTCATACCCCTGCTGTAGGTTTTACATGTTTTAAAACTATCCACTCTTTCTGGTGCCCAGTGTGTTTTGTTAACCTCTGTCTAAGGATACTTCTTAGAAATAATGGTTATTTGTCCTGTGGTTGTATCCTGGCTTGGGACATACCTCCTTCAAGGAGGTTAAAAATGTTAGGACCTTTTGCCAGGCAGAAAACTCATACATGGGACAGATAAAATTTTATGTCGTAAAAAATTAATAAACTTTCCCCTTGCTGCGTAAGGAAGAGCTGCAACACATTGCTTAACATTCTTGCTGGGTTTTTGTTGGAGAAGGGAATGTGAATGAGTGCATGTGTTTCTGTATGCTCCAGGAAAGCTTGGTTGAGGATGATCTACTATGAATATTTAGATTTTTATTGTCATGGTATTTTCATTACGTTTCTTCCTCTCTTTTCCACTCAAGTCATATTTTCAACAGAAAAAAAAAAAAACAAACAAACAAACAAAAAAAAACATAAGAATAAAACAAGCCATAAGAATAAACACTCCTCTTGTCTCCTGGTTTCATTCCCTTTTCTTGTTCCTTTCATTTTGGAAACATCATAGTCACGACTGGGAGAGAATTAAAGCACTCTGTTTTTGTTGATTTTCACACAATAATGCAAAGGAGAATGCAATGCTCTGAAGCGGAGGGAGGAGGAGGGTGATGGTGCTGTACAACTCCTCCGTAAGCTGTGAGGTAGCCTGGGAGGTATCAAAATAACCTGCAGGGTATTGAAAAACAGGGAATGAGAAAGGTAGGAAGGGTTCAGGAAAGGTAAGAAGGGGAGTTCTCAGCTGTAAAAACCTCTGATCTTATTCTGTGGACTCAAGCTCTAGCTGGAGGCATTTTTCCCATGTAGTGGTTATTCGATGTAAAGTGAATCCCCCAAAATACTTGCTCAGTAGGCTGAATACCATTGGAAATACTCAGTGAGGTAACAAACAGATCAGGGGGGAAAAAATAAAAGGAAAAAAAAAAAACAAAAACAAGGAGAAAATATCCGAGCTGTTTGGATTCACTTAGTTTGTCGTCTTTCTCTTTCTGCTTGTGTGTTTTCCTTCTTTATGCCTATTAGCTGTGGTCTATTTATATCCCAGACTTTGCATGGTGTTACTGTGCTTTGTAAGCTTTCTGTATCGTATTTTCTAAAGCAACTGAGTTCAAAGTGAAATAATTAAATTCCTTCCGTGCTTGACTGTGGGCTAGATTTGATATACTGTGATACAGAAAGCATTCTCTTCTCCTCCCACTTGGTAGTAAGGAGACAGTAGGTTTCTGAGCCAGCGATGTGCCCATGTTGTGGCCAAGAAGGCAAATGGCATCCTTGGGGGCATCAAGAAGAGTGTGGCCAGCAGGTCGAGGGAGGTCATCCTCCCCCTCTGCTGTGTCCTGGTGAGGCCACATCTGGAGTACCGTGTCCAGTTCTGGGCTCCCCGGGTCAAGAAGGACAGGGAACTGCTGGAGAGGGTCCAGAGGAGGGTGACGGAGATGCTCAGCGGACTGGAGCATCTTTCTTACGAGGAATGGCTGAGACCTGGGGCTGTTCAGCCTGGAGAAGAGAAGACTGAGAGGGGATCTCATCAATGCAGATCAATATCTAGAGGGTGAGTGCCAAGAGGATGGGGCCAGACTCTTTTCAGTGGTGCCCAGTAACAGGACAAGGGGCAACGGGCACAAATTGGAACATGGGAAATTCTGTCCGAACATGAGGAAAAACTTCAGTACTTTGAGGGTGTCAGAGCACTGGCACAGGCTGCCTGGAGAGGTGGCGGAGTCTTCTCTGGAGATGTTCAAAACTGGCCTGGACGCCGTCCTGTGCCACTGATGTAGGTGCCCCTGCTCTGGCAGGGGGTGGGACTGGGGGAGCTCCAGAGAGCCCTTCCAACTGCTACCATTCCACGATTCTGTGATTCTACTGGTGCATTTTCAACCAGTCTTTTGTGTCGTCCCACTAAGTATAAAGACCCTTTGCTAGCCTTGAGCACAAGCAAATCAAAATGGAACACCTCAGAGCTCCAATTGATACTGCATGTCATGAACTGATCAGTTTGCTTCCTTTATCATTATGCTCTTCCTCTTCTCTTAAGATAATACCTGTTCCTTGAGCATCTGAACATGCTAAGATTGAGGTATGCAGATTTGTGCTGTGGATCTTGATGGCTAACAGACAGAATATTAAACAGAAGAAGAAATGCAGACATAAACAGACCATGGTCCCCAGCAGAATCCAGAAGCAGTTCTGAATTTGCCCTAAGCAGCTTGCAGCCATATATTTAATGATAGTCAAAGCGCAAGGAAGAGTGAGAAATGGTCTGTGCACCAGTCTGGCTCTCCTGAAATTTGAAAAAATAAGAAAACAAGGAGAACATAAATAAAATGCTCCCTTTTGAGAGTGGTTTTCTTTGACCCTAACTGGGGACAACCCCAATTTGCAATGCTCTGGGTGTGGGTCTTGTACAAAAGCTGCCACGGAGCTGTAGCCAACTCTGCAGTACCAGAGGCAAAGTTGGGTTTGGATATCGTGGATAACATTAAAAGCAACCTGGACACAAATGAAATGGTCCAGAGTCAGAGATGGTGTCCTGGCACTGTTGTCCTTATGATCCTGGGAGCGTCTGACAGCTCAGGAGAAGCCTAGTGGAAGGCAGTGTAAGCCCGGAGAAGCCTTGTCCGTAGTCTCCTGCATCTTTGAAATTTGCGAGGCAAATCCAGTGCAAATTCTTGTGCAGCAGTACCCTGGGCCAGATCAGGGAGCCAATCGGGGTCAACACTATTTTTTTTTTCGGGGTTACTTTCAGCCTCTTCTCTCATTCCACCTCGCAGATACATAAATGTTTGGGCTGGCAGAAGGGAGCGGGAGCAGCTGTGGGTGGAAGGAGACAGAATCGCTTCTTTCTGCTGTAAGATGCCAACTTGCAGTGGGTTACAGAGCGTGTAAAGCTATATTCTGCGTTAAAAGCCCTTGCCAAAGCTGAGCTGGCCTGCTTAGGGCCAGTTGGGTATCTCTGTAGCCAGGGTATGGCTTATTCACAAAAAATGTGGAGGTTTGAGTGTATACTTAAAACCTTTCTCCAAACATCCGGCATTAGAAAAGTATGTATGAGTCCTGCCCACAGCGATTCAGCAAACCATATTTTCCACGAATGCATTTGATCGCAAATATGAGAAACGTATGGGGATCTGATGCTTCTATTTTCCTGGTAGGAGGGGAAAAAAAAGCACAGAACGCATATATCAAATAATCAGAATAATTACAAAATAAATACAAAACAGCCAGTTGGCAAGCACAGTCATTCAAGAGATATTTCCGACTAATACTGTCCAGGACCACTGGCTTAATGTTGTGTATTAAAAAGAAACAACAAAAAAACCTAAGCACAAGCACTCATGTGACCTACTGTGGTTGTCTTGCTGAAGAGAATGGCTTCACATTTGCTTTGAATTATTCTGTGTATGGTCTGAAAGGTTGTTTCTTTTTTTTTTTTTTTTCTCTTTTCCTCTTTTTTTTTTTTTTGCTATGTTATTCTATGTGTTTCATATTGTTTTATGTTTCTCTCTCAGAATGCTTAATCCTTCTCTGTATCCTCCAGCCCTGTTACAGCATTACAGTAATGGGCTGCTGAACGCACCTCTTTTTGTTCAATTTATAGCTAGTCAACAAATGTTTCTCTCCCCACCACTTATGATAAAGCAGCATTTTCTGTAGCAGGGAATAATGGATGAAATCCAGTGTTATGTGCCTCACAGCTGAAGGGGGCACACCCTGTCTGCAGAGACTTTTACTCCTCAACAGCTCTCACATCTCCTCATTTAAATTTCATCTAAGCAGCAGTTAATAAAACGCAGTAACCTTTGTTATATGCTTTATATACGTTAATAAAATTTCAATATTATACAGCCTGAACAGCTGCTTGCAGACTTTCACATAAAGATGCCATTAGCTGCAACGTGCTGAATTTCAGACCCACATCTCTTTACATACTTGATTGCCTTAACTAAGGGAATGTTCCTACTACTCTCTAGACGTTAAAGATGATGAGATTTGGGTACTTCACGGAACTGACTTAGTTTGTACCGCTCAGGGTAAATTGGGGCATAAATTCCAGTTCTTGAGGTTTACAGTCCCTTTCCCCATTCACTGAGCCATGTGGCTGCCTTCCTAATTCCTTCCCCATTAGTCGAAGTGCTTAAGAACACAAGAATGAGAATAATTATCCTCTGTAATCCACTGTCTTTCTTCCAACAGCGGACTGCAATAAACTATTTCAGGGAAAGTGAGTAAAAAATGAGGAAAGCAGAGAGCTCATTTCTTTCAGACATCCACGCAGGACATGATGCCGCGTGAGACATTTCTACAGTCAATAGTGACATTTTCCTTGCTATTGGAGGATGTTTTTCCTAAAACTATGAAACGCCTTATCCCCATTACAAAGACTTAATGCAGAAATTTAAAAACCTGTTTTAAAAAAAACAGGTTGCCCAGAGAGGTTGTTGAGGCCCCATCCCTGGAGGTGTTGAAGGCCAGGCTGGACGTGACCTTGGGCAACCTGGTCTAGTGGGAGGTGTCCCTGTCTATGGCAGGGGGGTTGGAACTTGATGATCTTCAAGGTCCCTTCCAACCCAAACCATTCTATGATTCTATGAAATTTGGGGTAAAACTCCAAGGTCACCTTCTGAGAGCTTGCCATGGTTTTATACTTTGTGAATACAAAGGTAAGTCGTTGCTTATAACTGCAGTAGTCCCCTATTGTGACATCTCTCAGAAAAAAAGTGTCCAACCAGCAGCAATAATCTGGACTGAAAATAACGGAAACAGCTATTCATTAATTACATTGATTTCTGAAGTCTTGGTCCCATCTGAGTCAACTGTGTTAGGTGGGATTCAGCTCCAGATGCAGAAGTCTACATGGGAATGTCTACCTATGTACTAGAAGCTCAGTTCAGTTGCTCAAAGATAAGTATCTAGTGCCATTTTGGACACCAGCTCCAGAAGGGCATGGGCCTCCCACAGGACTTCATATCTTATCTAGGAAGTCCATATAGACATTCAAATGACACAAGGTGCCTAAATTTAAGAAGGAAATCCTGACTTTAGTGATATCAGCAAACTTGGGGATCGTAGGATCCAGACGATTTATTTCGTACCTCGTTGAATCAAAATGTTCCTTCATTATGAAGAGCTGAGCTTAGGAGTAACAGTTCAGCTGTTAAAGCTAGTTTTAAGGAACTGGTATCTGAAGACAAAATAATCAGCTATTTTGAGGGTATTCTTTGTGATTTTTTTTTCTATATTTGAATAAAGGAAATATTTTTGCTACTCAGAACTTCTGATCTTCATCCTTCTCTAGAAGCATAACAGTAGACACTTATGTATAGTGGTTGGGCTGGCGCCAAAATTAAAACGTTTTGTTCCAGATCCAGGGGTGTGCGCTCTAGCCTTGCACAGGGCTTGTTCCAAAGATTTCCCCAGCTGAATCAGCTATAAATGAGGGGCTGACCCTTTGAATTGGGTAGTCAAACGTGGCCAGAAACTCCCAGAGACATTGACTAGCATTGAGAACTCTTCATATGCCTTCCCCCTGCTAACGCTTCCTGGTAGCCAGGCATGGGTGGTGGGGTTTTGTCTAAATATGCATGATGAAAGCCAAATCTCCAGTTAGACAGTGAAAACTAAACCATGGTAGACCATTGTATAAGTTAAAGGAAAGAAACAAGCCATCCTGTTTCTTCTACCACATTCAATATTTCAGTAGGCCCTTAGGGAGGTTAAAAGCGAGCTTTTGGAGAGGGCAATTTCTGAGAAATCTGATACTATTAAAATAAAAGAATCATGGAAGAGCTGTTTGGAAGAGACAACCAGAGGTCTCCTAGTCCAAACTCCCAGCTGGGGCAAGACTACAGGCGACCATAGATGAGGTGAGCCACAGATTTGCCTAGCCATGGTTTGCAAACCTCCACGGATGTGTGTCAGAGGTTCTCCGGGTAGCCTGCTCCACCGCTCCACTACAGTGAACTGATTTTATTCTTAATGTCCAGATTAAACCTCTCAACCCAAAACCATTGCCCCTTGTATTATGTGGCATGATTAAGAAGAGTTCTGATTCGTCATTTTTCTTTCTAGCTGTCACTCAAATAGCTGTAGGATGCTTGTCGCTTCTTCAGTCTCCACCCAACGTGCAAGCCTAACTCCACTAAGGTCTTTTCACAGGCCATGTGCTGATGGCGTATTGGGAGCCCTGTAAGACACCCCTCCAAATCCGTCCTGAACTCCACCCAAAACTGAGTGCGTCACTACAGGTGCAGCCTCGACAGCACTGCGTACAGAATAATTGCTTCTTTGGGTAGACTGGGCATGCACTTACTAATGTGCTACGTTATTATGTGGCTTGCCGCAGTAGGAGTGAGCTGGTGGCACTCAGATTTATTCCTACTTCACGTTCAGGTTGGTACTCACCATTACTCCCAAGTCCTTCTTCACCAGGCTAATATTTAGCCTGTCACTTTCTAGTCCGCAGTCACCTATGGCAGTAATTCAGTTTGACATTTCCAAAATCAGAAATGTTTCTAATTGAATATGAAGCTCGGCTGTGTGATTGCATTTATTCCTATCTCTTTCTTACAACTCCAGAGAGCTCAGTCTCTTTTCGGCCCTGTGGGCCCCTACGGATTTCACTGCGGAAAGTCAATACTCACAAGGGATATTTGCTGCACGAAAATGTGAAGTAGGCCAGTACGCCTAACTCCTGTTGAGAATCCCTCTGCATCCCTTTTTTGCCTTGCAACAGCAGTTAAAAAAAAAAAACAAACAAACCAAAGAGAGTCTTCCTTCCCAAATGCCTCAGCCTCTTACGAGGGAAGTCTTGCTTAAGTGTTTTTGAAAATTTGATCCCAGATTCATATAAACCTGAGATCAGCCCTGAAGTAATTCCAAGGCAGAGGGAAGGAAGAAATAACAGGACTGTGCTGTTCAGAAGGATGGGGGTGGGAGAAGAGGACAATTAAATGGGAATTATTTTCCTCTGTGGTTAGTCACAGGGGACTGATCTGATTACGTAACCTAACTTAAATGTTGACCTTTATGTTGTCAGTGTAAAAAACAAACATATTAAACATGGCCTTGGGTTCCTGTACAAGATACAACAAATTGAGGAAGAGAGGGAAAGGATTGAATATTCTGGGGCCAAAGGAAAGACCTGATTGATAGATGAGGCTCTGGGGAGGGCAGTGTTAAGATTTCCTCTCTTTTCTGAAGACCTCAGTGTTTCTATCTGAAAAAAAAAAAAAAAAAAAAAAAGAAAAGGAGGGAGATTTCTCATATATGTGTGGTTGATGCATACAAGTTTCTCTTTTCCCCGTTTTTTGTTTTGAATGAGGGGGGGAAAAAAAAATCCCCCTCGGATTTTTATCAGGCGTCTTGCCAGACTTCTGTCATCACCAGGAAAATGGTTCCTTCAGCAGACACATCTGGGCAACTTCACGCCCATTCCTGATGTAAGCTGTCAAATCCTGTCCCAGATAGCAATGAGAATGGTTCGCCATTCCTATAGGAAAAAAGAGTAAGATTTACTTTTATTTAATCGGAAAGTGGGTGTATTAAGAGGAGAATGGACATCATCTTCAATGGCCCATCTATTTGTAAGCATGGGTATTTTTTCCCTATTGTCCCACCTCCCGTCTCAACTCCCTTTTCCTGTTTTGTTCATTTTGTGCCTGGACTCATGTAAAATACATATATATATATATATACACATAAAATTTACAGATTTCTTGAACTATGTAATTAAAGGTTCTGTGTCTAGATTGAGAATCAAGGAGACACATATAAGTATACACTACATAATGCGTATGCATATGTATACAAATCTATGTGTGTAGAATATATACATATACACTGCGGTGTGTAGCTTAAAAATACATGTGCACAGCGTGTGTAAACTGCGTTTGTGTAGCCATAAGAGACGAGATACAATGACCATGAGTGTGCACGTGCACACATTGGTTTATTTACAGATAGCGCCAGCCCCCTTGAAGAAGTGTCGTCTCTTAATTGCACAGCCCCTGGCCCGGGCCAGGAGATTTAATATGACACAGATGGCCCCCGTCTGCCTCTTCTGCCCACCTTCCCCCCGGCTGTGAGATACGGGAGTCACAACCCCTCTTGGTCCTCGCTCTGCCCTCCTGGTCCCTGGGAGCCTGCCTGGAGGGTCAGGAGGAGCTCTCACCCCGCGCCTGGCCAGGCACGCCGCGCGGCGAGCAGAGGGGTCCCTTCATCTCTCCCCTCCGGCTCAATGTGCGTCCAGAACTCGCTGCGAGCTACGTCCCACCAGCTCGACGTTTGGCAAGGCTTGCTTTGAGCAGCACTGTAGGCCCTAATTGAAAATGCATGTTGCTTTATAATCCCTTTTATTGGCATTTACTTTCCCCGTGGAATAGCGGGACAGCAATAATATACAGTGTATTACTATTACACGGCAAAATGGATTTCCACTTACCATTAATTTTTTTCTGTCTTGTTTTTAAAGAAAAGCAAAGAAATTACCGGCATGTTTAAAATGTATATTAAAACAATATATTTCATCCTTGTAACCAAACTACCCAAAACGCACACACTCTGCTTTCCAATGGTTAACATTAAGCAACAGATCTCTATGAAAAACCCCGTTGACAGGGGCCATATCTCCAGCTGCTGCAAACTAGCAAAGTTCTGTTGAAGTCAGTAAAGCCACAGCAGCTTATGCCAGTTAAAGTTTTGGCCTTTGGACTTCCCTTTGCTGGTTTCAGAGTGATTAACAGGAAAAGAAGGGAGATCTCCACAAGCCTGAAATGGGCTCCGTACGTATAAGTGCTGCACCCACGATCCCCACCATGACAACATGAGGCAAAGCCGCACAAACACACAGTATACATGTGGCTATCGCAGATCCAGGAAAAGCCACTTGGCCAAATCAGAGAGCAGAACCGTAAGACAATTTTTTGGAAGGACCAACGGAGATCACCTGGTCTGGTCCCTGGCTCAGACCCGGGTCAGCTGAGATCAGGGTGCTCAGGGCTGTGCTCAGTCAGGTTTTGAATGGAATTAGATAACCTCTCTGTGCAAATCTGTTCCTTACGTGGTTAAACCTGAAGTGGTTTCATTGTCTCCATCTGCATTGGTTGAGTGACCAGTGCCCCTGGATGCGGCAGGTTCCGTTGCATTTGCAAATGAGAGCTGCGCTGGGTTTTGTGACGGGAGTGGCAATAGGTTAAGTGATGGAGATAGATCACAGGGCTGTAGCTGAGGAAGGCAGCTTCTGGGAGAGCTCTGCCAAACAGCATCTACAGAGTAATGTGGAGTTACAGCCTTCTGCAAACCCATTATGAGCAGGCTTAGTTAAGGGAGATGTGTGAAGCAGGATTGACTATTGCCCCATGCATTCCAAATGAGACCCAACAGACCTGACAGTGATGATTTTCAACTGCTGAAGATCCTCTCCCTGTTAATTTAGTAGAAAGATGGTAATGATTGTTTTCAGATTCCACCTTGCTGGTTGCAGTTCTGTTGTGCTAATTAACACCAAACAGAAGCTGACTTGTTAACCTCAGTAAGGACACATCAACCCGTACCAGGTGAACAACCCACCCATTGCAGCAGCTTTGGACCAAAAAGAAACATGAGGACTGACTTCTCTGACCCCAGCATCTCCTCCTGATGCAATCAAAGACACCGCTGTTTATATTAGATTCTTTTTCTTTTCTTTTTTTTTTTTTAATTGGAAGATGTTAAATAATTCAGATGACAATCATTATGTAACATCTCCAGGCTCTTCCCGTAAAAGTGCTCAGCAACTGAGTGATAGCTTTGTCTCACATCATCCTTCTGAGTGAGGAATATTGTAGTTTGGCTTGGTATCTACATTTTTATGAAGGCGATCCAACCTTCCCCATGTCACACACCATATCCAGTTGCAGATGTCTTTCTCAGACCTTTCTCCTGAGGAAGAGGGAAAGCGAGCTGGAGGAGACTCATCCAACAAAATGGTGCACTTTTCTTGGAAGAGGTTAGAAAAATGGATTATTTACATAGATAATGTGGACATTATGTATCCATTCTCATAGCATACAGTAGCATAAATCACATGTAGGTATGGCATAAATATTGTGCAAAAAATACATGCGTGTGTTGTGCATGGAAAGCACAGACAACGTCAAAAAGTTTTTGGAAGTGTTTTGTTGAGAAGATCTAGAAATCTTTCATTGGCGATGCTCTTGAAATTCTGTGTGAATGACTTTTGGATGGGACATTCGGCTTCGGAGGTATACACATGCTGAAATCCACAATCAGCTGAAGACAGTGTCCATGAAGTTGTACACCCTGTCTCTTCTCTTGTGGTAGCATGCTCTGTCCCCCTTTTTCCTTCCCTGTCTCCTGGACACAATCAGCCGTGCCAGAAAAAGCACTGGTTCTAGCTGTATTTAGCTTTTTCTGTATCACACAGCCGTGAAACCCTCCCCATACCTAGGAAATGTGTGCTCTTAATCTGAACGGTCCAAAGCAGCAGTTTTTCAATGGTGTGAATCTTCAGTTTCTTCTGGTCCTTTGCAATGAGAGTTTATCTCCCTGGGTCATGCGCAACCCTGCTCATATGAACCTTTATGATGGGTCTGGCCCTGGTATGTGACCTGTGGCAGGTCTCTGTCCCTGCCACCCCATTGATCTCTCTTATCTACTTGAATTATACGCAGTTTGGTAAAAGTGGTTGCTTCGTGACAGTGTCTGGGGTTGTAAGTGCTTTAGTGCTGTTCTTGGGGAAAATGAGGATTCCGCAGAGGGAATGAGGTTGCCACAGTGGGAATGGGAAACTTCTTCCAGGATCCTTCTGAAGTAGATGGAAAAGGCTCTGAATTCTTCCCATGGGCAGCCTGTGCCCTCCCTTTATTGAAAAATATCGGGAAGCAAAGATGTACCAAACTTACTCAAATCTTCATCAGGTTTGAAGAACTGACTGTACATTTCTTGAATACAAGCAAGGGACAAACAGGCACAGTAGATGCTTGTTCTCTCCTCTTCACTCACCTGAAAAGCTCTCCTGACGAAGCCTAAGAGAGGAAATGAGCCACCATCCCTGGAGGTATTTAAAAGACATGTAGATGTGGTGCTGAGGGACATGGCTCAGTGGTGGATTTGGCAGTGCTGGGTTAATGGTTGGTCTTGATGATCTTAAAGGTCTTTTCCAACCTAAACAGTTCTATGATTCTATGAGCTTTCATGAGTTGCAGGTTTTTATTGTTCCTTCAAACTCAGAGCAAGAAAAGAAACCTTGGAAAGACCACGTCTGTGTACCATGATTATCCAGTGTGCCTTACCTCAGGCTGAGCACGAAGGATTAATTGAGCCCTAGATAATTTGGAAGAAGCTTCCTGGCAAAATACACTCTGAGACTTCCTCCTCACATAATTTTAAGAACTGTTGCTTCCTTATGCATTAAATTGAGGTGAGCCATTGGGGACAGTTTGAAAGCCCACTGAAGCCTGCGGGAGTCTTTTCATGGGTCTTTGGATTGGACCATAATCCTTTCCTGGACAGAGCTTTGTCATGAAGCACTAGACTGGGAATTAACATGCATTTTTTGAAGTGTTTCAGAATATCACCAATAAAAAAGACATATCACAGCAGCCCTTCAGATAAGCTGTACCACTGAGTCCCTAGCTGATGGAGCTCCTAAAAGCCCTTCTCGAATATTTCTTAGCAGTCATAACTGGGACTATTGCCCTTGTAAGTTATTTTCCCCATCATCATTACAGTGCACTAGGGGTCCATAAAGCCATATTGCAATAAATAATTTATGTAGTACTATGGAAAAATAATAATAATAAAAAAAAAGGAAAATACCCCCAAAAAACCTAGGACAGTAAAAATACAGGAGGAAGAAAAGAATTCTACCATTGAAAAAGAAAATAATTTTGAAATGAAAGGCAAGTGAATTTAAAAAAAAACATTAGATGAAAAAAGTTCCTTAAACTTGAGTATTAGGTATATCTGTAATATGGATGGATAAATGGATGGATAGATGAACAGACAGACCATCTTCTAATGCTTAGGAATATGAACTAGAACTTGTGAATCAAAGACCTTAGTAAATCTTCTATCGTTCAATGTTGTCAGTGTGCAAGCCTCAATAAGAAGTTCCTAGCCATGGAAAACACAATTCAACAGAGCATAGCTCTACATCCAGAAGTCTAAGCACAAAAGACATAAATCACTGCTGGGAGGCAGAAAAAAATAAAAATGGTATCAAAAGCCATCAAAATGGTACACAGAAATAACAATATTCTGATTCCTTCTTCTAAGGTGTAAGAGAGGTGAGAGAAGTTTAATTCGTCCTCTCTCAGACTCAGAGATTTCAAAGACACAAAATAATTTTGTGCTATTAAGAATCTTGTCTTAAGACAAGACAAGATTTTTTTTTTTTTTAACAAATAGATACTTTCTTTGAGCATCGCTTGACATTGGAAGCAGATGAGAATATTTCTGAAGAAAGTGAACGGAGATTTTTCTATGTTTGGGAGGGTTTGTATAAATGGCTTCTTAAGCTAAAGGAAGTTACAGAGACAGCATATGATGTAAGGGAGAAATAATTCCTGCAGCTAGCTGAGAAAATATAAAGTAGGACAATTTTAACTTTAGCTGGCAAGTCTCTGAGGCTAGAGCTGAGGTCTTCTGTACAAGATGAGATCTTCTGAAGTCTCTTGAATGAGAGTGGAGGATGCTTTTTGCATGCATTAATCGAGATTTAATGCCCATGTACTGTGTCCCCCAAATTTGCAAATAGGAAAGTTTGACAGTTAATCAGAGGGTAAAGTTAGTAGGAGATGGTTCGTGGAAGATTCATTTTTGCTTTTTCATATGAACCTTTAAGGATAGAATTACTTCATACTTTCATGAAGCTGTGCTCTACCTTGCTAAATAAGTTTCATTCCAGGAAGAAGATTTGGGGTGAACGTGTCGTACCAAAGGACTTCAATGCACCCTTAAGGACATTATTAGAAAGTTTAAGTGGTTTGCAAGGCCTTGGGTGGAAAAGTTTCAATTTAAATATCTCTAAGTTTGCTGTCTAGTCTAAGCCAATGATTTATTTAGGTTCCTTTGTGGTTAATGGAAAAAGGTAAGCACCTTGAAAGTGTGGGTTTCACCTCCCCCTTCTTAACTACCTAGATCATGACAGGATGATATCTTCTCTAAAGGTCTTGATCCTCCTCAGTGGCTCTAGCCTACACAAGTGTCCAAGTCTACCCTTAGACAGCAAAAACCAGACTAAATGAACCCAATCCTCTGTTCAGCTTGTCTCTGCTTTGGTGCTTTTTTACCCGTGGATAACCTCTAGCCACCTTAGTGTGTACTTAAACTCACTTTCAGTGTCTGAAAAATCAAAGTTTTGGCTCAATTAATGCTGAAAACCTCTGAGACTGGTAGATACTTGCATAAAAAGAGGGAGGAGATGAGAAAGGGCTTTCATTTAATAAGAAAAAAAGTCTAAAGATTGATTGCCATCTCTTCATTTACAGGTCAGAGCAAACCCAATGTTCCTTCAGTCTCCAAAAATCACAGACATTTCAATTTCAGCACGAGGGAGACGTTACCAGACGCTATAAATCAAGGACCTGGGCTGCAGGGTAACATCACGCATCCAACCGTGCAGTACGTACGTCAGTGTGGCGGGTAACGGAGCGAGGCAGCCCAGCCGACGGAGTCCACGTGCCTTGTAAATATTATTCCTACATAGCATGGAGCCTCAGCGGGCGTAAAGCGTTAGGTCAGACTTGCAGTTTGTTTTCATAATTTGCAAGCCCATTGCCTTTACGCAAGAATGTGTTTTTCTGCGTGTGTGTGTGTGTGTGTGCGCGTGTGTGTGTGGCGGTGGACACCCCAGATGACTGTCAGGCATGTCACCATGAAATATTTTGGAGGCCAGGTCATGGGATTGAGTAGGTTAATGAACTGTTGTGCGAAGTCAGGGATTTGAATGCTTCTAAAGAAAATTCGGAGCACAGGTACTCTGTTTTTATCCCAAAGTTGTTTACTAATCCCTTTTGGCTGAGTGTAAACCTGATTGTGGTGCGTCGGGTAACTGACGGAGAAGACACCCGACATTGATTCTGCTGCCCTTTTTGGTTTCTAATTGCATGTAGAAGTGGCTGGGCTTCTCCCACCCCCATTTGAATGATACTTTGCTGGAAAATAATGTGTTGCCCCCCAAAAAAGAAAAAAACCCAACCAACTAAAAAAAGACAAAACCCTCTTCATGGTATTGTACCTGTTTTTCAGTGCAATATTTCAACAGACATAATGCTTTCATCAAAATGGGAAGACCCTGGAATAAGCGACAGCCTTGGAGAGCTCAGTGGTGGCTGAAGAACACTTTAAAGCTGAATCTCTCTCATAATTCAGGAAAATAACTAACCACTTTGGTTGCTCTCTCTAAAGTTTCCCGAGAAGAAAACAAAAAACTATGGACAGATTTCAAGTGCTGTCTCCCTGTTAAAAAATAAATAATATTTTTGGCATTCTCAAAAGTTTCTCTGGGAATGGGAAAAATGTTTTTAACCTGAGTACGTAGAAACTGGACTTAGTCCGCACTATATAAAAATGGATAATTGCCGACGGACACTAAATTGGAAGAACGGGGATTTTCAAGTCTACGTGACAGGTTTTGATTAGTCAGGGAAGCAAAAGACGGCTGTGACTTCCTAATCAATGCAGATATGGATTCTGCTTCAATTCATAACAAGCTAGATAATGATTTCATTTCTATTACAGTGAATTCCTTTAGCTAGACGTTATCTTTAGGGAGGGATCTGTGTACACCTAGCTGTAGGCTCATTATCCTGCCGTTCACACAGCATGATACAGTTTAATTTATGGTGTGGGTGAAATTTTAACCAGCATCATTTATGTAGAATCTGAGCCAAGGCTGGTAGGAAAAGCTATGTGTGCCGGAGAAGTCATCTCTTTATACAGTCTTTGTCATAAACATTTGTGAGTAGAGACTCTCTTGGGTCAAACATTTTTTTTTTTTAATTTTTTTTTTTTTTTTTTTTGCAATGGACAGTTTTGGACCAGAGGAGTTTTAGTAGGTGCATATTTCATGCTAATGGGTCTTTTATAAGTTCCAGGCCCAGATCATCTAAAATTTTTGAAAGTTCTCAGGCGGTCTCACACATAAGTGGTGAACAGCAAATCACATGGAAGTTTTTACTGTTGGGAGCCAATTGTTAAGAAGTATTCAAAAGGTCTCACTCTCATTAAATCTGAACTCAGATCACATCCTTGTTCTAGCCTCCAATGGCAAAAGCAAACTCTTTGATCAAAATTCGGATAAAAATTACTCCAAATATATTCAAATCAACTGCTGTTTCATGCAGTGATGGCTGTAATGCCTGGTTCTCGCTTAGTTTAAGCCATTTTTCTGTAAGGAGAGGGAGGCAATGAGCAGCACAGTTATCACGTTCAGATTAGGATTAAGTCTGAAAATCCCTAAATTGAAAAGCTGAAAGGTCGTGAGTGTCTTAAACTGACATTTGGGCTCATCAGTGTCACTGACATGAATAGTTTCACGTGATTTTTTCCCCCCCAAGAGGTTGAGTTTGGAGAACATACAAATTGACTAGATGGTTGCCTGTCTTACTGTTGAAATTCATTTATGTTGCAGAGCACAAAGATGTCTGAACTATGGTTTGAAGCCACTACCCAAAACAGAAACCCGCAGCTAATCTCAGTGCTCGCAGGTTACAAAAACAGGTCAAACCACAGGTGAGAACTGCTAATTTTTTTTTCTTTTTTTTTTTTTTTTTTTTTTCCCCCCATCATTTCAAAACTTCAGCACCAAGGGACTAATTCACAGCCTGCCAAATGGAAAGCAATGGAAAGCTTTGTATTGAGGTCAGTGGGTTTTCGATCCAGCCTCAGAAGCAGCTGACAGCTGCAATGACCCTCAGGTGAACTTCATGCTCTGGTTGAAACATCCACACTCGCCACCACCGCCAGCCCATTGCATCGTGTCTTTGCTCAGCCTTGGTTCTCCTACGCCCCATTCTTGCTGCCAGCGGGCCAGGCAGAGTAGCGTGTGGTTTCCCAATTGCTATAGGTTGCTGCCCAGTCATTGGTTTAACCTTTTTGGAAAGCCCCGCAAAATTCATCGCCGCTGAATCACACCCATGACCTCAGCTCCTGCGCCGAAGACATAATGACTGTGGAATTCCTCTGTCTAGGGAAGGAAATGCTGGAGTCTCCATCGGTTTGGTACCTTGTAACGGGGGAGCGCTGGGTCTGTCATTCTGCCCCATGAAGAGTCCCAGCAAAGGAAACAATGAGGCGGCTGCTCTTCTCACACATACCGATCACACTATTCTGTGTGTAGGGGGAACTTTCCATTTTCTGATCTTATAGAGCTATGAAAATATTTATTAATTGAGCAAATAAAAATGTTATACTTTTATATATGCTCGCACTTGTTTCCATATGTGATAATAATAACTGTTGCTGAACAATAACTCTTTACCAATCCAACCACTTGGTCAAAACCATAAAAAATAACTGTTAAAAAGCAAGAATTATCTACCCAATGGACAGTGAGTGTCTAAGGGAGACAAGGATATTCAATCTTGCAGGTTGTTTAGCTCTTTTACTTCTCTTTTACTTCTAATATTAGCTGTTTCTCATGACAATCCGCATGCCTCATAGACAACACGTATTCATTTATACTCCTAACTATTTGTTTGGCAGAAACTACTTGCAAACATTGTAACTTTTATTCTAAGTATGCAAGTGCTAAAGTAGACCCTAAATATAGGAAGAATGATTGCAGTACGAGGACCTGGCCAAAGACCATTGTAGTGAAAGAAAGCTATCCCATCATCTTGAGTGATCTGGAGGAGCTATCAAAGCTTCAACACACTCTTCTGAGGTTGCCTCAAAATGCCTCAACTCACAGTTATCTCATCTGAACTGGTTCAAGGCTATCCACACTGTCTCATTGTTGCAAAAAAGAGACCTTCTAGGAAACTATCTGCAGATGTTTTTTTTTCCCCCTCTTTATTTACTACATTTATAACCACCAGAAAGAAGAAAAGGGAGCTCATAAGTCAAGGAACAAACTTTATTGGGATTCATGCAGTAGGACTTTTAATACTAAAGCCTTGAGGGCAACCTTAAAACTCACCTTAACTACCATTGCCATTCAACCCTTAAAGCTGGGGAAGAACTTTCTTCAGAAATAGATGTAAGATCCCTTCTTTAATAGACTGGCCATTAGCATCATGGACCCAGGAGTCATGACAAAAACTGAACCTTCAAGAAAAAAATATATAACCCAGGAAGATATGGAATTATTTGTGGGACAGTTATGATAACTAAAAAATAACCATAAATGCAGAAGGAGAATGCTTTTTTGTGAACAACATTCTAAATGCATGGTCAGAGATATGGGCGTGTTGGTCCTGCCTTGAATGGAAGGTGGACCAGATACCCTCTAGGACTCTTCCAATCTGTGTCATGCCATGAGTAGCCACAGGCTTTCTTTATCTTTACAACTCATTCGTTTAGCCATCCATACTCAATTTCCCTGCTTGTAAAGTGGAAGAGATGCTTATTTCCTTACTAAAGGGCAAACCTCCAACAGCTCTCAGGAGACAATTTTAAGAAAGGGATACTGAGACCTCTCCTTCAATTTAACTGTTCCAGACAATCTTCCTTTTGGTTTGTCCTTGGCGTGATCTACCTAGATGGAACAACATTTTACAATTAGACCCAATTTAAGCTTTAAGGATTACTGACCTAAGTAATTTCAGAATAAAGGTTGCTATGCTTAGACATTTTGTGTTTTCATGCCATCTGAGCTGCCTCTAAAATACCCGCTCCACATGGAGCATTTAGATCTGGCACAAAGCCTACAGTAGATCTTTGTTTCACCAGAGAGGCAAGTAGAAGTGAGGTGATGTCCCAGTGGGACCTCATGTGGCACTGGACTTAGTGATCCAATCTAAGACCCACATCTCTGTGTCACCTATCTATTTCCTTCAGTCATAGTCCTTGAAGATCTGAAGCTCTTTCAGTACCAGGTATTTAATGTTGAAACACTTCAGTGTACCCCACAGGTCCTCCAGCTCCACTTCAGAAAGATGCAGGTCTCCAAGATATCTCGTGCCATGCTTGTGAGCCCCGTGCAGATGTCTTAGATCATACCCAATGGTCTCCACTCCATATGTGTGTTTGGGGAACGACATCTTGCCTGTAGTCAGTTTATTTGCTGCAGTCTGAGGACAAAATTCAGGTCATCAGCTGGTAGATATCTATTTTAAGGTCATCTGTATTACTCCTCAGGATCCACCTGGCTGCACTGAAACGGTCTTCAATGACTCTAACGGGAACTTGCACACACAGCTCACGTGAACACACCAGCACTGAAAACAGCTGGTGTCAGGGCTCTGAACCAGTGTTTAAATTCTGCCCTGGCCATTTCCAGTTCAATTCATACACCCCCAACAGCCGCACTTTGCACTTTACATCTATATCTAGCCAAAAAATACTAAAACAGATCAGCCGAATTGCCCTCTGGATGTGCATGTCTCTCTTTATTGCCTATAAAGAAGCCCAGAAAACTAGGCTAGGCTAGTGGGTTAACACTAGCTGAAATGAAATCCCACCTTAAATACACAGGGATGTTATGAGCATTAGTTCATATTTTATCATTAATAATCTGCAGCTTAACTCTAGGGAAAATTTAACAGAAGAGGTTAGAGATTTATAGATATCTAGGTGAAGGGTTATAAAATGCATATGTGTGTGTGCAGGCTGTGGGTGTGCATACTTTCATACATATGTATGTGCACATATTTACCTATACCTGTATATTTATATAAGCAAAGAAGAATGAATACTTTCCGTAGAGTGCATTCAGTGAAACCAGCAGATTTTAGAGCCAGAGAGATTTTTGTTATGACCATCTAGTCTGGTGTTAAATACAAGATCAGATGTAGATACACGGAAACATAAGCAAAAATATCGTCCGTTTCACCATTTCTGTCTTCTGTGGAGCAATGCTGGCTCCCCAGATTGATCTGTAGTGATGACGCCTGTGCAGTTGCAGACAGCAAGGAGGGGAGGGATGTGATAAATGAGGAATTGAGAGGTGGGGAGCTTTGGCTCCTCACACTTGAAGTGAGTCACCCGGCATGGAAGAGCCATCACGCTCCCAGTGAAGAGGCAGGAAGCCTTCCATAAAAAAAAAAAAAAAAAAAAAAAAAGAGCAGCAGTAGAGCCTGGCTGGGATCAGCCCAGGACTCCAGGCTGCTCCTGTTTTCTTTGGTCCTTCTCATGTGTATGCACGCTCTGTCATTGCTGGATGGCTATAAATACGTGCCAGATGTGTTGCATGGGCTCCTGCAGCAAACGGTACCTTTTGCAGCCCGGTGTTTCTTGTTATACAAACATATTTTTTCTGTGTCCTAACTTAAGTAGTCACACAACTTAACTAAAGATTCTTGAAGGACAGTCTAGTGGTGAAAGCACCTCTGAAGGTCAAACAATTCCTTCCACAGTGACCTTGAGTGAGGAGGGCTGGTTTAGGAATCCAGCAGTTCAAAGAGATGCTGGGAAGGATTATCAAAAGCAGGTACTTTAGCTTCATTCACCCATGGCTGCTGAGACGGTTTTGCAAACCTGACCTTTAATCTCTCTGATCCTCAGTTCATCTCAGCTGTAAAACAGGATAAAACTAATGCTGCCTCTCCCTATTTAAAATATAAGATGATCAAAGCAGTGGCAGTCTCGTAAATGTCTGTGCGCGTTTGTCCGCATGGAGTCATGTGTGTGCACGCATGAGTGTTTGTGACTGCTCTCTCTCTCTATATATATAAAGCAATATTTGTGGAGCTTCTTAAGGAGCAACACCTATTATAAACAAGCTGACACTTAAAATCTTCTTGACTTATGTATGAAGCATCGTAGCGTCTGCTCAGCCTTCCAGCACCTTGAGAAAATCAATATATCATAGAATCATAGAATGGTTAGAGTTGGAAGGGACCTTAAAGATGATCTAGTCCCAAGCCCCACTAGACCAGGTTGCTCAAAGCCCCATCCAACCTGGCCTTGAACACCTCCAGGGGTGGGTCATCCAGAATTTCTTCCTAATATCTCATCTAAATCTCCTCTCTTTCATTTTAAAACTGTTACCCTTTGTCCTTTCACTACAATCCCTGATCAAGAGTCCCTCCCCATCTTTTCTGTAGGCCACAGGAAGGGGCTCTAAGGTCTCCCTGGATCCTTCTCTTCTCCAGGCTGAACAACCCCAACTCTCTCAACCTGTCCTCACAGCAGAGGGGCTCCAGCCCTCGCAGCATCTCTGAAGCCTCCTCTGCACTTGCTCCAATAGGTCCATGTGCTTCTTATGTATTTTAGATAATTTCTAGATAGGAAAAAGAGGTGCATTGAACAGATATATGTTCATAACCACCTAGAGGCAAGCAGGGAAGGTAATTTGGGGAGCTGTGATTCCTGTCTCAGGGACAGCTGGTTCTCCTCAGGACTGTCGGGATGAAGAGTGACAAGCTGAGGACACACCAGGTCACCGCTATCTCCCCCGGTGAAGCCAGCGTGGCTCCACACTGAGTCCAAGGGGGCCAATATCAGAGTCCATGGCGGAAGCAGATGGGCAATTTGATCCCCGTGTCAAGAGCAGGGAGCGAAAACACACCATTCGCCACCTGCCTGGGACCCACGGGGCCAGGCACGGATCCGACTGTCGCAGCACATCCCTCCATGCTGACAGCATCCTCAAGTCTTGGCTTTCACCCTCCTGCCTGTAAGGTTTGGCGTTACGTATCACCTGCCAAAAGATGGAGTGGAAGGCCTTGCCGCCTCTGGAAAAACACTCAGCGAGCGAAGGTGCTTGGGACAGGGTGTTCCTGCCATCAGTAACTCCCGGGAAGATTGTGAATCCTCTCTGACTGCGGTGTAGGTGTTGCCTTGCTGAGGAAAGGGTAGAAATATTAGGCAATCTCAACCTAAAATCTCAGAGCCCGACCCACCTTCAAAACCGCAGCTCACAACTGTGTGGGTAGAGAATTTGCTGGTCATTTTCCTTTTTTTTTTTTTTTTTGGTTTTTCTTTTTAATGTAAAATAATGCTAGAGTTTCCTTTAAAAGAAAAGGTAGAAAGGAAAAGCTTTGAAAACTTTAAAAATGGAAAATTGTTTTGTTACCGAAAAAAAAAGTAAAATAAAAACCTTTGTGTTATCAGTAGCAAAACATCACTATAAATGCCATAAACTGAAGAGACGGGGGAGGAAGAGCGCCAGCAAGAAAGCTGCGACAAGTGGAGAACTGATTACATAGCGAAGAAGTCGTTTCAGCGCTTCGTGGAACTGGAGGTCAGAGGCGGTGGTTCGCTGCTCAAGTGCCTCTCCTTGGATAAGATCGGCTGTCACATTTAATCAAATATCCTGTACGACACCCAAAGCATTTCAGCTATCAGGACTAAGATTCATGCGCCTTAATTGTCCACACACAAACAACCTTGCATCAGCAGAATCAGCCTCAGGACATGTCTGTTTTCCCCTCCTGACCACTGGAAGAGCTGCAGGTGACTATAATCCTCATTCAAACCCTTCAGTTTGATGCCCAAGTTAGATGAAGTGAATCAGACGACTTAATGACGAGCACAGCCAAGGAACACAAAACCAAGAGAAGCGAGGTGAGGTGGGAGTAACACCTGTTTATAAGAGGGATTTGGCTAAGCAAGAAATGTCCAGGAGGCCTTTGCAGGGGTACTGTGATCCAGATGTCAGAGGAAAGAAACACCTTTTCCCCACTCTGGCTTCTCTCCTTCCCACGTACCAACGTAACCTGTGGAAAAGTTCTAGTCCCAAATTAGGCTACAAAGGAGCAAGACACCCAAAGCTGGTAATATGCATACAGGCTGCACAGTTAAAAGTTAATTTGACATAGCGAACCCCATAGTACTCATTTTCTCCTGGGAAACAAAAGAAAATAAGAATAAGAAAAAGACAGTATTTACACTTCTGGTTTATTCTAGACCTGAATACATATACTTTCCTCTTTTCATAAAAGTCAATATTTCAGCAACTGTTTCAGTCAGTGGATGTTCATTGGATGAAGAATTGGTTGGATGGTCACATCCAGAGGGTGGTGGTCAACAGCTCAATGTCCAGATGGAGACTGGTGACAAGTGATGTCCCTCAGCGGTCCACATTGGGACCAGTACCGTTCAATGTCTTCAACAATGACATGGACAGTGGGATTGAGTGCACCTACAGCAAGTTTGCAGATGACACCAAGCTGAGTGATACAGTTGACATACCTGAGGGACAGGATGCTATCCAGAGGGACCTGGATGAGCTCTAGAAATGGGCCCATGTGAACCTTATGAGGTTCAACAAGGCCAAGTGCAAGATCCTGCACCCAGGTTGGGGCAATGCCTGGTATCAATATAGGCTGGGGATGAAGGGATGGAGAGCAGCCCTGCCGAGAACGACTTTTGGTATTGCTGGATGAAAAGCTGTCCATGAGCTGGCAGTGTGCGCTGGCAGCCCAACGAGCCCCCGGCATGCCAGGCTGCATCCCCAGCAGCGTGGCCAGCAGGGCGAGGGGGGGATTGCACCCCTCTGCTGAGCTCTGCTCTGCTCTGGGGAGACCCCCCCGCAGTGCTGCCTCCAGTTCGGGGGCCTCAGCACAGGAGAGACATGGAGCTGGTGGAATGGGGCCAGAGGGGGCCCCGGAGCTGCTGCGAGGGCTGGAGCCCCTCTGCTGGGAGGACAGGCTGGGAGAGTTGAGGGGGTTCAGCCTGGAGAAGAGAAGGCTCCAGGGAGACCTTATAGCAATCTGTCAGTACTTAAAGGGGTCTTATAAGAAAGATGCGGAAAAACTTTTTAGCAGGGCCCGTTGCAATAGGATAAGGGGTAATGGTTTGAAACTAAAAGAGGTGAGATTTAGACTAGATACAAGGAAGAAATCTTTTTACTCTGAGGGTGGTGAAACACTGGCCCGGGTTGCCCAGAGGGGTGGCAGATGCCCCATCCCTGGAAACATTCATGTTCAGGTTGGACAGGGCTCTGAGCAACCTGATCTTGTTGATGATGTCCCTGCTCATTGCAGGGGAGGTTGGACTAAATGACCTTTAAAGGTCCCTCCAACCCAAAGTATTCTATGTTTCTATGATTCTGTGATTCTGTTCATACAGGTGAGTGCATGACTATGCTGATAATTTAGCCTAATTCAGAAGAAAAATTTTTGAGGCTGAAGAAAGCAGAAAATAATAATGTCGACCAGGAAACGAAGAGTGAGTGAGTGAGTGGAAAGTCATCTCAGTGGGAAACAGAGAAAAGTGCGGTCAGATATAATGCAATACCCCATTGAATCATGCTCTGTCGGAGTCTGCAACTTCAGGTACTCAGATATTAGTGACCCCTGTGCCTTGTTGGGTTCTAGGACACACACTCTTATCTATTAGCATCCGAAAGACAGTCATAATTTTTGGCTCATTTGCATGGAAAAAAACTTTCATGATCCTACAGCTGTTCTCACCCCAGTATTTGTAATTTTATTACTCAAATATCAGCTTTTGTTCGCTGTCCAAGTGCAATGAAAACGTAATATTTAAATATAAGCCCCATTTACCTTTCAAGTATTTTTCCTGTCCAAAAAATTCCTAGTAATTTGTGTCTAAATCAGGCCCTCAACTCATTTTTCATCTCTTCTGTGTGCCTATTCATATTAATAGGTGCTAATTCTCCCCTTGTGACATCATCACTGTTCCTAAGGCAACGGACTGTGATGTCACAAACACAAGACAATAGCCTCTGGTTATGAATAAGCAAGTGGGGAAAATGAGTAATGAATTAATTGAAAGGCCTTGTAGACTGTAGCAAAATATCTCAGGATCCAGACTTCCCACAAATATGTTAACATACATTACCAGCTTAATTTTCAACAGATTAGGTATTGGCTGGGTGTACTGGGTGTGGGCCATTTGTGCGTGTGTGTGTTGGATTCTTGATGGATAATGTTATGTTAGGTGAATAGTATTTAGTCATGCTGTGCTCTAATGGCTGTCTTCTCATGAGCTTTAGAGTATTTCATTCCATAACTGAATAAAAAATTCTCTTATCCAAGTCTGGAGCAAAGATATCAGTGTAGCCTTGTTAAAAAAAAAAAAAAAAAAAAGAAAAAAGGCTGAAAGACCTACCTGTTTATTTAGTCCAATGTCCTTGGTAATGTAAATAGTACATTATACTGTCTATAAGTTGAATATAGTTGCTTTCCTTGAGAGAAAATTTAACCATGGGCTAGCTATCAGGGAAGATGGTTTCTTCTCTCTGCCTTCCACAAAGATTACAAGTTTAATTCTCCCTCTTCTCCCTTTCTTTAGCCTAATTTTAATTAACCCTATGCATAGATTTTCGCATTTATCACTTCTCCAGGTAATTCCCAGTGTAATCTTTGTTTCTTTTTTGCTAAACACAACAGACTAAATCCACAAAATTATCCAGGACGTTAGCTGAAATTTTAGGATTGTAAGTTAAAAATAGAGGTTCTACATACACCACCTTTTCTCCCTATCTTGTATTCCTTACCTCACATCATCTCCACTGCATCTGCTCCTGGGTAGAACCTGGCTTGAAGGGCTCCCAGTCACTCTTTTCAGCTGTAGATGTCTGTGGGGTTTCTGCCACCTGAAACAAAGCCCAAAGTATTGCAAAGGGAGGATGGCCCATCTCTGGGGCCAGAGTGCTGTACGTGCTTTGAAAAATTGGCTGCGAAATGAAACCCTCGATTTTCCCTCCCAGTCTTTGTTTTCCACAGGAGACTCAGCTTCACAACACTGTCTACTTTGCAAAGTCTTGAAATAGATGCAAAGAAACCCTAGGCAGAAAATGAAACATCAGCTCACGGTTCCTTTGGACATCTGTTAAAAAAAAAAAAAAAAAAGCAACCCAGAAACTCCCACGACTGCCAACAAGCTAAGTTTTACAATACTCAGACATGCCAGAAAAGGGGTCGAAGGTCTGTCTGAATCCAGATGGCCTACTGGGCTAGTAAGGTTAAAGTATGCCAGTTTCTGTAGCCAACAGCACAGAAGGGAGTGATTTGGCTAACATCGTGGCCATCTGCCTCTAACTCCTCAACCCAAATGACCGGATACCCACTGCAGCTGAATCAACAGCGCAAGTGCACAGCGAAGCTCAAATTTACAATACTGGATCTGTATCAAGATGCTTCAAAATGGTGATCTGGGCTGGGAAGCCAAAGATAGATGGGCCAGCTGCTGGCGAGATCCCCAAAGTGCTCTACAGATAGTTGCCTTCCCTCTGTGTCCCTCTACCCACCTACTGGGAATATTTTTCGGTATTGTTCACAGTAATTCTCTGTTGACATGTGCATTCGCACTCAAAAGAAATTAAAAATAAAATAAAGAAAGAAACACCACCCCCCAAGCAAAGTTCGGTGGAAACTGAGTCCAAGCTTGAAAAGCAATGTTAGGATGTCATAGTGAATCCAGACAGTAATTCAAGATATTATTCTTGTGGTATGTTTCTTGGTTTGCTCTGGTTTGGTATGCTTTTGTTTGGTTATTCCCAAAGATCTATATATGTAATTCATCCCAGCGTAGAGTAAGATATCAGATTAGGAGACATCTGAATGATGATAGAGATACAAGATGGAGTTTTGTACACCTGAAATAACCACTCCGCTCTTTTGGTGAGGTCCTTTGAGGCTTTAAGATCAGGTAGCGAAGCCCAGAGCTCATTAATTTTTCTGTAAAGCCAATTCTTCTGCTTTTACAATGGAAGAGTATGGACCGGCTAACTTCTCTGGGGACATTTACACTCCTGAATTTTAAAGTTAGGAAAAAAAATAATCCTTCATCTAAAACAACTTTATCACACTTTTGAAAAGTAATTGCTAGAGAGGTGAGACAGATTGTTCAGCCATCCTGTGGTTATTTCTGAGATTTTTTTAAATGTCCCCAAATCTGGCCAAAATAATCTTGAAGTCACCTATTTCAATAAGAATGTATGCGCAGACATACCAGCTCAGCCCAAAAAGCTCTTTAAGAAGAGACCCATAGGAGATGCCTAAAAATAAATTTAAGAAAAGGGAAATTTCCCCCACACATTCTCTTTGATCTCCTGTGGGAATGGCTAAGGGAATTTCATGAGAACCAGGGCTGCTGACTTTGGACATCTTTAATTTCAAATGTCAAAATATTTGTCCAGAAATTTTTTTAGTGTTTTAAGAACTCACTTTCCATTCTCAAAATCTGTCAAAAGTAACAGTGGAGAGTTACTTTTTAGGGAATTCTGCCTTTTAGGAGAAAAAAAACTTATTTGGATGTAATTTCCCAGTTAGTTCTAAGAATTACTAGGGAAAAAATCTATTTAAATACACAGCATAACTTTTCAAGTTTCTAAATTGATCAGGTGATGTTTTCAACTGATTTAAAACACAGAAGTAACAACACAGAGTGGCTATCCGTACGGCTCATGTGCTAACCCTGTTTGACGTATTTTTTGCCAGTATTGGTCACCTTCAATTTTCGTGTGGTGTTTAATCAATAAAGTAGATAATAGCAGGAATGACTCTGAAAGTTATGTGGTGCATATAATATGGCTGAACAATATTAGAGAAATAAGATTTTGAGATGATTCCCATATATAAAAGGCACAGCTAAACGTTTCATTATGTGTATTTGGAAGTTAAGATCGGAATTTTCATTGACTTCTTGTATGATGGACAACTCAGCATGGTGGAGATCAGACTTCACTACAGCATTTCTTCTACTCGGACTTTCTGCGAATGCTGCAGTAAAGCTGGTAGCCATGACAATGCAGCTGCTGATTATTTTAGGTGAAACCATTGCTCCTTCTATATTTCAAAAAAGGAAGAAATGAAAGGGGATGGAGTTCATAGCCAAGATTATACAATTATAAAATCATAGAATGGTTTGGGTTGGAAAGGACTTTGAAGATCATCTAGTTCCAACCCCCCTGCCCTGGGCAGGGACACCTCCCACCAGCCCAGGTTGCTCCAAGCCCCGTCCAACCTGTCCTTGACCACCTCCAGGGATGGGGCAGCCACAGCTTCTCTGGGCAACCTGCGCCAGGGGCTCACCACCCTCATGGTGAAAAATTTCTTCCTAATATCTAATCTAAATCTCCCCTCTTTCAGTTTGAAGCCATTCCCCCTCGTCCTATCGCTTCATGCACTAGTAAAAAGTCCCTTCCCAGCTCTCCTGTAGGCCCCCTTTAGGGACTGGAAGGTCACAATAAGGTCTCCCCTGAGCCTTCTCCAGGATGAACAACTCAAACTCCCTCAGCCTGTCTTCATAAGAGAGGTGCTCCAGCCCTCTTATCATCTTTGTGGCCCTCCTCTGGCCCCACTCCAACAGGTCCATGTCTTTCCTATGTTGGGGGCCCCAGAGCTGGACACAGTACTCCAGGTGGGGTCTCACCAGAGCAGAGTAGAGGGGCAGAATCACCTCCCTTCACCTGCTGGCCACACTTCTGATGCAGCCCAGGATACGGTTGGCCTTCTGGGCCAACATGGAGGTCCACAGTTCTTCCAGGCTCTGTCGTGCATTTGTTCCTCAAAGCAAAAATGTAAAGCAAAGGAATTTTTTATATCACAGAATCACAGAACGGTCATGGTTGGAAAGGACCTCTGGAGCTCCCCCAGTCCCACCCCCCGCCAGAGCAGGGGCACCTCCAGCAGTGGCACAGGACACGTCCAGGCGGGTTTGGAATGGCTCCAGAGTGGGAGACTCCCCCGCCTCTCTGGGCAGCTGTGCCAGTGCTCTGCCACCCTCACAGCAAAGAAGTTCCTCCTCATGTTAAGATGAAACTTCCTATGGTCAAATTTGTGCCCATTCCCTCTTGTCCTGTCACTGGGCACCACTGGAAAAAGACTGTTCCCATCCCCCCGGCACCCTCCCTTTAAGGATTTGTAAGCATTAATAAGATCCCCCCTTAATCTTCTTTTCTCTAGACTAAAAAGATCCAAGTCCCTCAGCCTTTCCTTGTAAGAAAGATGCTCCAGTCCCCTCATCATCTTTGTAGCCCCTATATTAAATTATTTGATGCAACACACGTCTCTGTGGTAGCTTGTGTTTCCTGTGATAATTTCAATGGACTTCAAATGATGCTCTGCTTGAGTTCAGGACATTTGTGTGCAGCCAGGCTGTGCTGGTGGGACAGGCGCTTTGTAGGTAGGACAGGACATACACCTCAGTATAATAATTTCTGCTGGGGCTGTGTTGGATCCAAAGGCCAAAGGGAATTGCAGTACTTTATCAATTTTCTCATGTGAGGTCTGCTTAGAAAAGAGATTGGAAGCCCTGTTCTGGGGGGAAATTGGTCTTCGACTGTCTTTGTTTTTTTGTGGTTTTCACTCAAACCTTTAAGCCCAGAGGGAGCAATGCAAAGGTCTATTTAAATAATCCACTTG
Organism: Vanellus vanellus; assembly: GCF_965231255.1. Classification (NCBI taxonomy): domain Eukaryota; kingdom Metazoa; phylum Chordata; class Aves; order Charadriiformes; family Charadriidae; genus Vanellus; species Vanellus vanellus. Next base: position 2,803,175 of record NC_138906.1, read on the forward strand.
TATATTTTGTTCCATGAATGCTGATTTTATTTTTCGGAATTACACGCTTACATTGCTATGTTTCGGGTGCCGCAAAATACCATTAAAAAAGTGGGTTTTGCTGAGTGTTTTTTTCTTTTTCTTTCTTTTTTTTTTTTTTTTTTTTTTTTAATGTAAGACTGTGGTGGGTCTCTGAGGTACATATTTGGCTCTAAGAGATCAATCCCAGTCAGCTCTGAGGGATCCAGCTGTTTTAGCCAATGGTTACCCTTCTGCTAATTCACTTGTGGAAAAAAAAAAAAAAAGAAAAAGAAAAAAAATGACAAAAAAAGTATAAAAGTTGTATAGTGGTTTTAAAGTCCTCCCATCCATTGAATTCATCACACACATACACACTGAGAATGGAATCCATCCATCCTTCAGTACCATGAGTTTGGTTTAGAGAGCTGCATGGATGGGAAAGTTTTATAATCGCATTCCCTGGACTGAAGTTATGTGGTAAAGATCAGGTTAACCTGGGTATAGCTGGCTGCCAGAAAACACAGAAAATGCCTTAGGAAGCCAACCTTTCTGCTCTGCCTGAGCTTTAAAACACAGTATATGTGTGCATGTGTCTATTTATGCAACGAGAGAGAGACACACACATGCGCACATATCTACGCCTCATTTAAATAGAGACATACGTGCACACACACTTACACCAACATTCATCCCTAGTTGTAATTACATCGGCGTCAAGGTACTGATATATGGGACAAATTCACTTATTTATCTTAATGAACAGATGAAATCTGTCACTTAACGTTTGCAGTGAAAAAGGCTCATTTTTTAACGTGAGTATTTCACGTTGGACAAAATGTGAACCAAAAATTTGAAAGAAGTGGATAGTCACACCAGCAAAACTTTGGTTCCTGTCTTAGCTGACTCAGCCGCTGAGATTTCCTGTTGTCAACAAATGTGTTGAGCTTATACTGGGATGATTCAGAGCAGGAGCCTGGCTAGGTGCTTTAAATCATCTTTCCTCTTGTGTGCTCTCGTTCTCTCCCTGTGCATTAATTGTAGAAGATGACTACTCAGTGAAAATCTCCTTGCTGAGTATCCAAAGTGTGGAAGATGTCTGATCATCCCAAATGAGCAACCAGATCTAGTAAAAAAATGGCAAACCTGATGTCATGAACACCTTATTACCACTTTAGAGTGCTGAAAGCTAATTCCCTTTTTCTAATGAACTTCTTCCTAATATCTTTTCTACTAAAATTCTCATGGCCATTTTTAATTTTTTTTTCCTTGTCTCAAAACTGGTATCAGTTTCTTTTCTTCTTTGCTACTGAAAACCATTTTATTACTGCCTAGAAGGTAGGTTTTAAGTAAACCAAAAGATTTGAAAACTTCAAAAATTATTTTGAACAGAAAGTACTTTATGGGTTTTATTTTTTTCTAAAAAACTATAATATTTTTATATAAGAAAAGAAAGCTTCATAGTGTTTATGTCCTTTCACTGAATTTAGCATTTTTTGAGTTAATAATATTATTTTTGGTAAAAAGGAAAATATTAAATTAAATTCACATAAAAAATCTTTAGTAGTATACTATAAAGCAGAAACTCCCCACATTAAAGAGCGCAGACCACCAGAAATTCATAGAGACCATTGTGGTGGTCCACAAAATAAACATTTTGGAAGCAAAGCATTAGGGGATCCTAATAGTTGTACAAAAAATGGTTCAACAGAAGTTTTCTCGGCTGTTCAAGTCTTCATCAAATGGAAAAATTAAATGAACTACTGCCTTGTGGCACGGCTGTACCCAGTATTGAGAAATCGGCACTTGCTAAAAGCGTACCAACATCTACGCAGCTGCCTCAGGGCAAACTTCTTCATGGAACATCTCTCTGGAAACTTTCTGAGACTCTCATAGGGGTTTTTCAGACTGTTCTGAGGTGCAAAATTCCACAAGAATTTCAGAATTAGCTGGTTTCAAATCAGATCGTATAGCAATCACGAGCTTGCAATGGACTTTGATTTTGGCTTTAAAGTCTTTGAATCGCCTGTGTTCACTGAACGTACCTAGTTTGCTCCTGTGCTCTGCATGAATGTAGTACGCGGTTTATAGGCTAATCCATGCACTAAGCAGAAGGAATTCTGAGATGAGCAGTGGTGTCGGATCATGCAGAAACACTGAAAAACCTAAAGGTGCAACACAGAGTGACAGCAAGAAATTGAGAGGAATAATAACCTGAAAATTTAGGAAATCGTGAAAAGGGGTGAGCAGTTATTTAGTGCTGCTCGTAGGGGGACGATTTGAATTAAAAGAAATGGAAAATTTGGATGGAAGATTGTAACAACTCGAAACACACGAGAGCCTTAGGAGGGGTTTTTAGAAACAGTACTGTATCATCTGGGATCCTGAACACTGGACTGAGGGCTAAAGCTGCACGCTCACCCGTGAGCTGAACGAGGTTAGAGGCCCTAAGAGCAAGTGTCACGGCAGAGTTCACATTCATACGGCGGGATTCTCCTTCTCCCAAGATCGGGTTGACATAATCCTTCCTGACGACTGAGAATCCAAAGACCTGGCAGCCTAAACTGATTTCTGCATCCCGCATTAGGCGATGCGAAAGTGGGGGCTTAAGTCTTGCCAGTGGACAAAAGTGGATTAACCCTTCTCGTTTTGAAGCTATTTCAGATGTGCTCAAAAATAACTGCTGTAGTCCACTACAATCGCTCTCCTGGATGGCGACGCTGTCTGTATTGCAGCTCGTGGATCAGGGTGCTCCCTTGGAGACCAGGCGGGGTGTTATCAGCAAGTCAATGCGGGGACGTTTATCTCTGCGCTGTCACTCACTGCAGAGCTAGTTATCTCTGAACGGGCCGATACCGCCTCTTCTCACCCAGAGAGAGAGGAGATAGTGGTGCTATCTCTGAGGCTTTACACCCAGCTCTGGCCTCAGTTAACATCCTCTCTTTGATAGGAGAGGAGGAGGAAGGGCCATGGTGGAGCACAGGCTCCGGTGCCAGATATAGTCAGCGAGGGAGGTCTGGATGAAGGGGAAGCTGTAAGGCAAGATCATCTGGGTGGTTCTCACAGGAAGGCTTGCTTGTTATATCTGTGATGTGTTTCACTCTCAGATGAAGGTATCCATAAGCAGCGGGCTGTTTGTTACCCTGCCATGATGGAGGGTTGGTGGAGAATCTCAAAGTGAGGTGCCACAGAGGTGGGCAGAGCAGCTGAGCTTGCTGGCACTGCTGAGCAGACGGTTGGGTGTATCTGCTAAATGCTCTTAGAGATAGCGACACGGATGGGGAACGGTCAGGGACAATGACAGGTATCCCTGTGAGGTGCCCAAAAAGCACAAGTCACTAACACAACTGCTCAGGAGCAGAATATTTACCAGCTTTCTTGGAGAAAGATGCCATGCCACGTCCTTTAACTGCTATCATTCGTTTGTCCTCAGAAAAGGAGAAAACGGAAGTCACTCCTAAACTCGCTATTAAGATCTTTCCCTGGTGGGTAGACAGATACATGCACCTGGAGCTCTAAATACACTCTCCAGTATTTCATTCTCCAAGTAGGGTGGTGAAATGAGCAAACTGCTTGCAAAAAGAGTGTTCACACATATTTGGTACTTAGACAATGCCCACTGTTTCTGCCAGGCCCACAAAACACATGGGTTTTGGGTTGTAGATAGCCTTCACAGGCTTCGTTTGGTCTTCTGAGCAATGGGTAAGCACACCTTTCACTCTCACTTGCCTGGTCCATGTGCATAGGTCTCACACGAGTAATCAATGATTACCTCTTGGTAATTTCGGCGGCAAGACAGGCTGCAAATCTTCTCCTGGAAAGATGTAAGGGAGCAGGAGAAGAAATCAGGAAGCCGGGGCAAAGGATATTGTCAAGGAAGGGACAAAGCATGGGCTACCTGGTATCGACAAAGCTGACGACTTTTGTGGCCCGAGTTGTTCACATCTGGTTTGCACCTGCAACACCAGGAACAGGCTGTCGGTCAGTCTGTTTGAGTGGCTTATTTAACTTGCCCTTGTGCCATGATCCCCAGGAGGAGTCTGGAGACCCCTGTCTCCTTTTGCATGGTCAAATAACACCACATCTCAGTTCTCCCAGTGCAAATGTGAGAACCTCGGTAATCCTTCCTGGCTGGGTCACAAACATTTAGTATGCAGACAGAAGCATAATCCACTGGCTCCATATCTGCCTCCCTCCACCTCCCCTTGTTTCCCGTATTAAATCCACGGGAGCTGTGAACCTACAACAGAGGCAGGAAGATTTCTTGGTGTGTATCACAAGTGGTAGGAAGCTCATGGAAATGAGCTCAATGGAAACCATGATTCTGGCCAAAACAACATCCATCACATAAGTAAGAGTTGGAAAATGCATCAGGGATTTGTATTTATTATTCTAGTAAATCTTCCTCCTCCTCTCAATGACTTCTGGTGTGCAGTAACATACAATGCACCACGGAGCACGATATGCTTAATAAGGTCCTTATTTCTTCTCCATTTGTCAATTCTTTTACTTATCACCATGACCTAGACAAGGTGGTATCTGAGAAAAGCTGACACAGGCACTTATGTGGCCAAGGGCCAAATCCAGACCTGGTGGAAACCTGTTTGATTCCACTGTAGTCAACACAGCTATGTCAATATTCATTGCTTGTAATCCAGTCCCCCAAGTCAAAGCTGTACAGCTGGTTTGATTCCTTTAATATGTAGGACAGACCGTTAGCAACTACTGAAATGATAGCTCCTATTTTTCTGATTTAAATTGCTGCATTAAATTGTCTAGCATGAGACAATAGGTAAGATTTTCCGGTGTAGCTTATGACTTGAAGAACCTCTATATTTATTTCTTTCCCAAGACCCAACCTTGGAGATTAGAAGAACTATGATTTTCCTGACCTTCTGAAAATTCAACAGCCTTAAAATGTCTGAAGCTGGCTGGTTGGTACCACTATTTTTAATTTTTTAATTCATTCTATGGCTCTGTTGTCCAAGGAGATCTCCAAAATGCAAAGGAGTAAGCAAGATAAGAGACAGAGTGAAGAGAACTTAAAAAAGCAAGAATACTATATTGTTCTTAGCTGAAAATAGATTCAGATATTAGATGCAAAATAATACAATGAGATTTTTTTTTTTTTCAGCTGAGTAGCGGTTCTGAAGAAAAAATGAGAAGTGAGAATAGGGAGAACAAAGAGAGAAAGAGTCAGAGAGGGATCAAACTAGAAAAAGAAGAGGAGATTTTGTGTGTGTATGTGTGTGTGTGTGCAAAACTTTTCCACTAGAGGAGAGCTGTGTTGGTCTGGAATTCCAGTCCAAAGGAACGCTCCCATAAATTAACTCATTTTTGTTTTTTCAAACATCAGTTAGCCTCACCACAAGGTCTCGGTGCTGTGCCATTTCCAAACCACTTTGGGACTGTCAAACATAAATCATGGGGTGTGGAAGCAGTGGAGGCAGAGAGTTATGATCTGGGCACAAGGTGCAAATTGCTTAGAGTTAGCGCCAGATTTTTTTTTTCTTTTCACCACAAGAATTTTTTTATATTATTCCTTTTCTTGTTCTTTTTATGCCTTTCTTCTTCCATTCTTTTCCCTACTGCTGCTTCTTCCTTTTTTTTTTTTTTTTTAATTTTTACTGTAAGCAGGAAGAATTAACAAGAAGTAATTAGAGTAACATTTACTATAAAAAAGACCTCTATTGGAGTGCTGCTCCCAGGACAACATCCATAGTAAACTCCTACCCTGCTGAGGGAGTATTTTCCTCTCTTTTCTTTCTTACTTCTCTCCCCTTCCCTGTTTTATATTCTCTAGCAGCGATGGTGGTCTCAGTCTCACAAAGAGATCCAGCAATTGGATGGATACTAGATGAAAGTTGCTTTTTAATGCCAGTTACTGCTTCCTCGAACAAATTATTCCAGTAATCTAGCAGTAATCTAGGACACATTGGCTCTGACGCTTACAGATGACTACAGGTGATTTTTTTTTTTTTTGGCAAGGGTGAAGAGATATATAGAACTTGATTATCAGCAGAGTCCTCTGCATATTCAGAAATTTAGGTTTCTTCTACTTGCCATCTGTTGGACAGCTCAAACCAAAGCAAATAAAAAAGGAAAAGTAATAGACATAAATATATGACTGAGTTTGTGACATTTTTCTCTCTCCAGTGACGATGCTGGATAACTATGGGGAGAAGCAAACAAATCTCTCTGGATGTCAAAGATATATTGTCTAAACTGGAGATCAGAAAAGCTTCCTGGAATCACCTATTCCTGTATATTTCTTCTTCAAAATAGTCTTGGGAGATGACAGCATTTGCATGTTACGAGGTTCTTACAACTGCATTATTCCGTCCTGCTACTCCATGGTCCAGTTTCAGTCACTGAAAAAAAAAATTATCCTGTCACATTTCAGGACATTTGACATAAGTAAGCCTGGAAACCAAAGCATGGAGATTCATCTTCCAATGACCGAAGTTTGGACTCCGGTCTTGCCAACTTTATCACCAAAACAAACCTCTTAGTTGCTGATGGATCTTCTGTTTCAACCAGTTCCACAGAAGAGAGGATGTTCAAGAAAATATGTCTAAGGTCCACAGACTATGTGCTGTAACTCTTTGTAGTTGCCTTCCTTCATAACCCACCTACAGTTTTATTTCCCTTTTATGTGTTTATTTTAAAACCACATCATCTAATACTCTTAAGTCTGTGCAGTGGGAATTTCCTTTCTTATTTTTCCTACAGGCTACAAAGCTGCTGAGGGGTCTGAAGGACAAATCTTATGTGGAATGACTGAGGGAACTGGGATTGTTTAGCCTGGAGAAGAGGAGGCTGAGGGGAGACCTTATCATGCTCTACAACTACCTTAAAGGAGGTTGTAGAGAGGTGGGGGCTGACCTCTTCTCCCTGGTGACAAGTGATAGGACAAGAGGAAATGGGTTTAAGTTATGTCAGGGGAAGTTTAGATTGAATATTAGGAAACACTTTTTCACTGAAAGGGTTATTAAACATTGGAATAAGCTGCCCAGAGAGGTGGTGGATTCACCATCCCTGGAGGTGTTTAAGAAAAGGGTAGATGAGGTGCTTAGGGACATGGTTTAGGAGTGGTGGTGTTTTTATCAGGGTAGGTTAATGGTTGGACTTGATGATCTTAAAGGTCCCTTCCAACCTCAGCAATTCTATGATTCCCTCCTTTGGGGATAAGGACGTTGACTTTGTTTAGGAGTATCTGCATGACCAAAAGCTGAACTGGTTCCTTGTTTGGCTCCAGAACTACTCTATAGATAATGGCACAGATTTGTTCTTACACTGAGTCCAGAGGAGCCCAAGTGCTGAAGTGCAGAGATGAAGACAGGCATGGACAAAGTAGACCTTAGTTTGGCATGGGTTTTTATTTCACGCTTCTCAGTAACACCCTGTGTAAAGTTTTTCAAAGAGTCCATTGGTAAATCTGTAAGTTGTAGTCAACAGCTGCCTTAATTTGTGCCCCCCTGGGAAGGGTTTTTTTTTGCACATCTTGTACTATCCAGGCCGTGTAAAACATAACCATTCCTGAAAATAGTTGACCTCTTTTTGCAAAATCATGATTAGGTCAGTCATATATTCTTTTCAGCTAAGTACTCTAAAACCACTGTTCCCTTCCAAAACTTCTGCCCTAGACCTTCCAGTGCTTTTATCTTGGGGGATCTGAGACAGCTTTAATTAAACCTTTCTACATGAGTTTTGGGTGGTTTTGGTTTGGTTGTTTGTTTTTTTTTTTTTTTTCACTATCACATTTCTTTGAGAGTTGAATTTTGCATCCAGACAGAAATAAGATATATCCTGCGTTTAGATGTGTTTGAATTAAGCATAGCCAAGCATGTGTTATTTTGCTTGTATCACCTACACTGCTGCACTGCAGCCTTGCCCTCAGCTGGTTTTCAGTTAGAAGTGAATAACTTGACTTCCCAGGCTTCTCTTGTCCTGGGAGAAAGGGGAGAATGTGGGAGAGGGTACATGAAGAGCTGGTTATCCTCTCTCCAGCTGTTTCCCCTTCTTTCCTCTGCAGCGTTTGCTGTCATAATCCAGAGGGAGATTTTGGCTGCTTGAGAAACCAGCCAACAAGGTTTTTACGTGCAAAGGAGTTGCAGTTCTCAATGATGTTGGCAGCCAACACATTGCACGATTGCACGATAACCTTCAGGTGGCGGCATAAACTACAATGGACAAACTTCAGCGGGTCAACTGATCGCACATTGGGAGGCTGAGTGACAGAGAAAAAAATATACAAGAAGAAGCAAGCTCTGGTTGTCAAAGATACACACTCTGTTTGAATGGCGCTGTTGTGAAAGGAATCGTTGTTGGTGTGGGGGGATTTCTTCTCCTAATAAAAGGTAATCTAATAAAACCTGCCAACTAGTTTGCTTTCACACTTGAGTGTCCCATGTTGAGAACCATATCAAGTTGAAACCGTATTGAGCAAAGCATAAACAGCATTCTTCGGGAAGAAGTTCAGCTGGTTTAAGAGCACTTGGAGGTCTCAAAAGGAAAATATAAGGAGGGATTTGCATATAGCAGATGGAATGTTGGATTTTTCATAACAACATTTAAAGTCTCAGTTAGAGAGGGTCTGAGCCATGAAATTCAGATCCAGACTATCCATATCTACAAATTCATATGAGCTTTGAGCTGTGTGTTTTACTTGGTCCCTTACAAAGACATAGGAACCCACATAAAAATAAAGCTCAGTGTTTTACTTTGAATCTTCTCTCCCTCTGGGGAGACCACGGGTGTTCGGCATTAGAAGCGCGTGAGCTGGGGTCATGAAAATTCTTCCTTTGTGTCCTGTGTCAATATGATGAGGGCATCTTTGCAACTGCTATCGCAGAAGACCTATGAAAAAGGGCAAATGGGACAGCAGCTACTCTTCCAAGGTCATTCCCAATATATACTTGTCTAACTAATCGTCAGACACTGCCCATGGTGGAAGCTCCTCAGCCTCCTAAATGCTTCTCAGATAATCTAGTTCTCCACGTTTACCAGCCTGTTTGTACATTCTCAGATGGTCTTTGCCATTTTTTGCCACAGGCAAATGAAATTGGTTCTCACTTGATTAGGATCCACCGTAACACCCAGAAACTACTCTACAGAAACAGTCTGTAACCCCTCTCACATTTTTTACAGATGTTTACTCCCACCTACCCACGCTACCTTCTATTGCTCCTTCCTGAAAATGTTCCTATTTATTTCTGAAAAAAAAAAAAAAAAAAAAAATACCATGTTATGACAATTTTGTGCTGTGTCCTTACTTAGCATTATGTAAAATCTTAACCAATATACTTTCTCTACCACCCCAAATCATTAACGATGATGATGATTTATCACCGCTTATTATTCATTGTCAGAATTTTCCCTTGCAGAACCCACTTATTCCCATTTGTACCTATTTTCTCAGTAGGTTTTCCAGTAATTTTTGCCTCTAACCCATAGTAGTTTAATCTACACTATGTTTGCCTAGTTTATTTCTGAGAATGTCATATGAGACAGTGTTAAAAGCTCTAATAAAATCGCTGTATGCATTGGCAGCTACTGCTTCTCCTGTAGCTACAAACTCGTTACTGTCTATAGAAAGACATTAGGTCGGTTTGACATGTCAGCTTTCACTTCTTTTTGTCTTCTTTTTTTTTTCTTGGTCTTTCTGACTTTGCCTCGCTGGGCATCTGGGCTCTTTTTGAGCATCCACAGTAACTTGGCCTGAATTTCCCTTGCTGTGCGATGTTTGTGTTTGAAACAAATAAAGACCCCATGATTTAGCCAGCTTTCTCCCTCTTTACACAATTTTCTTCTTCAATACTATAATTTGCTTTATAGTCTTGTCTGCTTATTTATGGAATGGTAAGCTTTGATTTACTCTTTTACTCCTTTATTCTTTTACCCTTTCACTCTTTTTATACATAGACCACCTTCAAGACTTTATTAGCAAATTTTCTGAGTGTCTTCATGTGTGCTTTTACAAGAATGACTGGTCACATTACACTACTCTCAAACAACTTTGAGATTAGAAATTACATAATGGAGAGAAAACTTCAGATCCAGGAATGCTGTTGTCACCTGATCTTTTGAAAGCCCATCCATTCATTAATAACCTATTGTACTAAGTAGTGGGAAAAGGCATTGACATGCTGAGAATACATTTTTATGCCAGCTTGGAGGAAAAATGAGCTACTTCAAGAAAAGAAAATATAACAAAAAATGATGAACAGAGAGAAGGAGACAGAGAAAAGAGAAAATAATAGATCTTAGTATAGCCAAGGGATTAGGACACTCCCGAGAATGGGAGTTTAGATTCAAATCCTTGATCTGCCTGAATTAATTTGGAGAAGATTCTCCAGTCTCTCAGGTTATTTCTCTAACTGCTGAGCTGAGGAAAGGGTCTTTTTTTTCTTTTTTTTTTTCTTTTTTTAAATTTCAGTTGCAGGAGCTTTTGCACTTTGTGTGAGTAATTACAGATGTTAGTGGAACCACAGAGGGTAAGGATGCATTTTGGTTTAATTCCAGATCTGTTTAAGGGTGATAGAGGCATTTTTTCTTGCACCATTCTTCCGCCTTGTCTACTGGCATTGAAAAATCTTCTGGGCAAGGAAAAGGTCTTTCCTATGCGTTTCAGAATTCCTAGTCTCTATGTTCAATCTCAAGGATTATTTTTTTTTCATACAGAAAAGCTTATAATGAAAGTATGCTGAGTATTACCAAGTCATAGATTTTGTTTATTCATTTCAATTTTTTTTTTTTTTTGGTTCACTCTGACAAGTCCCTTCACCTCCTGACAAACAGTCTTAATGTCAAATCAACTGAATCTTTGGGTTTTCTTCTTATGACTTTTTTTTTTTTTTTTTTTACTATTGCAAGTCCATCATACAGATTTTAACAACTGAATTTTCAAGCCCTGGAGACAACAAATGTTTATTATAGGAAAACGGACCTTATGCTCAGCCCAGCATGGAAAATGGCTGTTCTATAATCAACAAATTCATCACTGGGGGTCATGTCTCAGTGTGATATTTGCTCCTTTGCTGCTTTTATTCGTGTTTGTAGAAATGTCACACAGTTTTTGGTGTCTACTTTCCAAACAGCTGGCATGCTGTCTTCTTCAGCGTCCAACCCAGTATTGCAAATTTCTGGTTGCAATAATGATGAACTGGGAAGGCATTAATTGCCTTCAAGTTCACCTTCCAGTGATTAATTACTGATGTGGTCAGACCAGATGTCAGAGCTGAAGGGACACCTGCCCTCTCTCAGCAGTTAGTTATTTCAAATATTAGACTCCTCATCTCGTGAATAGGGTCTTGTGTGTTCCTCTCGCTTCTTGCATGACTGACGGTCATGTAAATAACAGTGGTCCTGAAACAGATCTTGTTGTTGACTCTTGGGAAAAACAGCTGCAGGCAGGTCATCAGACTTTGTGATGTAAGACCTGTAAAAAAGAGCATGGGAGAAAGAGAGAAAGTGAGGAAACAAGAGAAAGACAGAGAGGAAAAGAGAAAAAGAAGACCATTTCTTTATAGAGAGAGCGAAAGAGAAAATAAGATTAAATAGTTTCTGGAGCACCAGCTTTACTTTCCTGTGACTGAGGTGTTCCGTCAAGCAAGGAGAAGACTGATGATTTACAGCTGGGTGATATTTTCTTCTTCACTTCTTCTCCAGAGACAACAGATACAGTCTTCCTACGGAGTCCGTTCTCCTTGATTTCTTCTCAAACCCTGGTTCTCCAAGAAGTCACAGTCCTGGATCTTTTTTGAACTAAAGAAACCACACATCATCCTGTAAAGCTTGCTTTATTTTTCATGCTAATATTTTGTAAGGGGTTGATTGACGGTAGACTACATATCCATGGATGTCAGCTGGGATTTTCAGAGGAAATAATATATCTAATTGATGTTGGATATAGGTGGGGTTTAAGCACATGGTCTGCTAGGATTAGTTGGAAAATCTCGCTGTAATTCTGCATGCTCAGTGGATGGGATTTTCAAGAACCTATGGAAGTTAGAAAACCAAAGAGAAGACCTGAGAACTCAGCTCCTTTACCTCTTCCAAAAATCCCAGAACCATTTCTTCATGACTCTGCAAATTGAATTGACTTTCCCTGTATCTCCTGAATTACGGAATTGCAGAAATGTTGTTGAAGGTACAACTGGAGGTCTCTAGTCCAAACTTCTTCAACTCCTTGGAGCAATCAAGTGATAATCAGTGCTAGATCAGGTCAGGCTTTAATTTTGTCTAGCCAAGTCTTGAAAATCTCTGAAAATGGAGATTCCACAAATCCTCCAAGCCACCTTTTCCAGTGCTGGACTATTCTCCTAAAGAAAATGTTTTCCTTTATGTCCAAACTGAATGTCTCAGGTTACTCTTTGTAGTGGTTGTCACTTGTTTTTCCATCTAAAAACAACAAGAAAAGTTTTAATCTCTTTTTTTTTGTAATGTTCTTTCTAGTTGAGAACTGTAATTAGATTAATTAAATCTCCTTTAGCCACCTCTTAACAGGAATAAGCAAGCCCAATATATTTTTTTTTTTATCCTCTTCTTATAGCTCAGGTGTAGCCTCACCAGCATCAAATAAAGAGATAATAACTTCCATCAGTTTGCTGATCAGACTGCTAATCTGGCTGAATACACCATGTGTCTTATTCATAATGAAAGCATACCGTGGGTTCATCGTCAACTGGGCATTCACTGGAACCTCTGACTCCTGTTCAGCAGGACCTCTACTTGATCAGTCACTTCCCAGCTTTTGTCGAACCAAGGAGTTATTCTGTCTCAGTGCAACACTTTGCTTTGATCCTTTATTAAGCTTCATGAGGTTTCTGCAGGTGTAGTCCTCACGTTTCTCAAGGGCTGCATGGACTGAAGCTCCACCCTTCAGTGTATCGACCATTCATCCTCACACAGTGTCATCTGCATATTTGTTAAAGGTATGTTCTGTGTCATCCTCTAAGTTGAGGGTTTTGTCGTTGCTGCTCAGCCAGTTCTAGACATTTTAAAAGGTTTGGTCATGACAAACCATACAGTTTAATTTTGATGAACTTTTTATTTTCCTATTAATAACATAGTGGGAGTGAAGAGCATTTTAGGTGTTTGAGGCATTCAGACTGCTACTCAAGATCGTTGTTATTTCACAACGGTTATGCTAAGGAGTGAAAGTGAACACCGCATACCTACCCATGGTTGTACATAAACATAATAGGTGGATTTTGTCTCATCAAATGTAAATATTTGTGTCTGACCTACCTGGGGCCATGAACACAAATAAACACCTTGAGATATAATTCACCTTTTCTAGCACATATCTATGATATCTACCAAATACACCTGATGTCCCAGGTGATGGCTATGTTAATCAAGACTAGTAATGGGAAAATAGTTAGAAGTCATACTATTAAGTTCATTTTAGGTAAGACTGAGCAAGTCCTTCTTCACAGGGACACATGGAGGTACCAGCATCAATGATGAAAAGTTGAATCTCTTTTTTTTATCAAGGAAGAAAGAAAAAGATAGCTGCATTTCAGCCCAAACAACCAGACCCACGAAACTATGAATATCTTTTCACATCTTCTGACCAGTCTAGGATAGTACTTCTTTTATATTAAAAAGAAAGGTTAAATAAATAACTAATGGGTCATAAAGGCCAGATCTAAACTGCTGGAGGTGGGAATCTCTGTGCTCCCAAGTCTGGAAGTTAGGCCTAGCAATCTCCTAAAATTATTACAAGCAAAGATCTGGGTATACAACATGATTGCCTTCTACACCATGGCTTCTATGAAAAGGGTCCACGGGACCTTATGGGATACACCTATGAGTGCTATAGAAAATGGTTGATTACATCGCAAGGCAGCTCCTGATTATCTTTGAAAGTTTGTGGCAACAAGGAGAGGTTCTTGAGGACTGGAAGAAAGCAAATGTCACTTCTGTCTTGAAGAAGAAGTTGTCTCTTTTTTTTTTCCACCAAGAAAAGTTTAGGGAAATATCTTTGCTCCATTCGAAATGACTACAGATTGCAGCTTATAGCCATTTCTCCTGGATGAAATTAAACTGTAGAATCTGAGACCCAGACTTTATGCCAAAGTAAATAGTGAAGATTTCTTCTTGAGACAAAGCCCTTGTTTCTCTCAGTTTTGAAAGACGGGGACAAGATTCAACGTAAGGAGACACCAATATTTGGGCAGCTAAACTGTTCTTTAGGCTCCACTGTCTGTGTTGGTGGGGAGGAGAAAGGGACAAAAGAAGAAGACAGACTATTAACTTTCCTAAGCTCTGCCATTTTCAGCACTTCAGGGTACATTCTTTGGCCTTTACTTGCCTCTTCATAGGACTGGATCTTTCCTATGTCCCATGTCATACCTGTCCACTCAGATTAAATGTGTTGGTTCAAGGTACCTTGAATCTCTACAAGCCTAGTGCATCAAATAAGGCACCGGATATGTATATTTAGGTAACTGAACCCTACTCTTGATCTCCACTAGTTATAAAGAAAAATCTGGACACCTAGTATGCATTGACTCTTACTTGCTAATACCTAAATGTGTGCATCGCGAATAATGCACTTCTTGACCTAAGCTCTATGAACAGCATTAAAAGATCTGTGAAATCATGCAGTAAGAGACATAAAGTCAGCTGATTATGCAACATTTTGTCGAAAAAACATGGACGGTCTGGATTCAGAGATAACCATTTTTCAAGTAAAATAGTTGCTGAATAGTTCTTTGATGATAAAATACTTGTCAATCTAGAAGGAAAAAAACATAATGAAAAATAGGTGTTTCTCTATTTTAAATAAAAATAAAATATCTCAGTGCCGCCAGAAAAGCTAGAGTTTTGACTAGATGTCTTCCTGATTTTTCTTCCAATCTGTATTATTCTATGATCCTAAGATTTTGGTAGAAATAAAAATAAAAAAAATAAAAATAAAAATAATAATAAAAAAAACAACAAAACAAAACACAAACCCCCAAGAATTTTCATTGAAATAAGAATGATGTTAACTGACTGAACTCAGAAGACAGTAAAGTAAACATAAGCTTGAGCTTCAATTTTTCAACAGAAAATGTTTTCAGAAAGGTACATTTAAGGGAAAGAAACACTGATGGGTTCTTTATTTTTATGTTTTTCCCTGAGAAAGCTGTTCTCCTTTTTCCAGCAGCTCTTCTCAGAATACTCCATCCTGTCTTCACGTCAACAAACATCAAGGGTTTCCAGTTAGATCACTCCACCATAGACCAACAATTTATCTACTAAACTAAGATATAAAGGGAGAAGTACCAAATGAATCTCAGGAGGTGCGACAGTATCAGCTAAACCTCTTTAAATAGCTTTTCATTGTGGTTCTGCCCGGCCCAGAGAGATGCCGTTTTGAGGCCAGAAAGGAACATTCTGATAATTTAGTCTTGTCTCTTTCAGAAACTCCTTCCTTTCTGCTCTTCTTCTCCGGGCTCCCATTCCCCTCTCCCTCCTTTGAACAGTCATTCCCTTTGAAGACACACCCAAGATTAGTTAATCACCACCTCGTTCCACCAGCAGTCCATTATTCATGCAAACCACACACCTCCCCAGTGTCAGTGGAAACTCTTACTGAGGTGGCCATGGCCACACACGGACCTTGAGCACTCATACAATAACACCTCCGTGCTTATTTTATTTGTTATCATGGGACTATGCTGGCTGGGGAAGCCAACCACCGCCTTGCTTCATGGGACACCCTCTGCTGTCATTTCACACTCAGAAGGGCCCAGGATTGACACTGCAAAGGGATTTATCACACGTGGCTGTTCCTCATGGCTTCTTCTCAGGAAAAAGCCAAATGGCATTGTTCAAATAGCTCTTTATTTGTATTGCAATCGGTCCTAAAGGCCATAAGCAGGAGAAGGATCCCCGTTAGATAGGTGTTGTACAAACATCATGGAAGAAAGAGTCCTACTGTGAATAATTTACCGTTTAATAATGAATGCTGAGAACAGACATTTAAAATTCCAAAACTACTTAAACTTTTATAATCTCAACTGTTTAAAATTGCAGAGCCAGCTGAGGATCAGAAACTGCTTCCCTCATTTCTTAGCTGCTCGCTCCAAACCAGTGGTTCATGGTACCAAACCCAACATGTCATCTGCCTTATCATCCCCTTTCACAGAGGTATGAGTATGTGTGTGCATGTTGGTGAGTGTGTATTGAGCTGTGAAGAAATAAAATACACAATGGCTGTTGCGCTGTGCCAAACACGTAGATATGTGCTTTGTATTTTTTTTTTTCTTTCACAGAACTGGTATGACAAATCTGGATGTAATTCTGGCGGAAATACTGCAGATGATGCTTTAAATTACACACAGAAATATGTTTTTTTAATCTGCAAAGAAATTATTTTAGGGATAGATAAGTCCCCAGACAGATTAGGTTAGGTTTGAGTTCCTGGTTCAGGCTCACAGTACCTGTGACAGTGGACAAGAAGCTAATTTTTCTGAGATGCAGTTGTTAAATAGGGATAATTATATTTCTTTCATCTGTCTTGCTTATTTGCACTGAGAACTTCTGTGACGGTGAGTATCTCAATGAATGAGTTTAGTCACTGGGTCTTATTTTTCTTAGGGTAAGAAAACAATTTAGAAAATATTCAGAGTTGGTCTCTAAAAAAAATGACATTGATAAATACTGTTTATTGGCAAGTTTGAAAATATTTAAATAAAAACATTCAAAGAAATATCACGATGAGTGCCATGAACATTTTGACTTTTTTTTTTTTTTTTCTCATTAGTTATAACTGTGATCTGTGCTCAGTGATAAAAGCACAACTTTTGGACTCCAGACTTACTTGCTTTAGGTACAATGTTTATATGCAATTTAAAGGCAAGATCAGCTTGTGGGACTGGAATGTGTTAGTAATTGTCTAGTAATCTTCCAGATTTGGAAGAATGGAATTGTCGTCTTCAAGAAAATGTGGACGCCCCATCATTGGAAGTGTTCGAGGTCAGGTTGGAATGGGCTTTGAGCAACCTAATGTAGTGAAAGATGTCCCTGTTCATGGCAGGGGGGTTGGACGAGATGATCTATTAAGGACCCTTTTAATCCAAACTGCTCTGTGATTTTAAATTAAGGTCAAAAGGCAGTTAAATAAAAGAAGACAAAGTGGGGCAAAAAGAGAAAAAAAAAAAAAAAAAAGAGACAACATATTTGATTATTTGTATTTAAAGAAAGAGAAAATTAACCCTACAGTCTAGATCTTGAGGAAGGTTGATTTGAGGGCTTGACAACTCTGGAGTAGCTCTTAAGAAAAGGCATTAAAATGTGAGCAGGCTTTGCCCATCTGAATTCTAGTACCCAGTCCATGCCAACTGGCAGGAACTGGGAAGAAAGAGAAATCTGAGTCAGAGAAACACTTTATTTAACACACTACATTAAACGCGGTTTCCCTTGGACTGAGAAACTACACCATGAAATGTGCCATTCAACGAATCTTCTGCAATAAAAAACACATGTAAGCCAGCAAAATGAACGGGGCTTTATTTATGATGGGTCATAAATTCTGCTTGTTTCTACCCTTCAGGCAGGGGGAGTTTTCACCGCCGGGCTGTTCCTGTGGATGGAGCTGCTCAGACGAGAAGGAAAGCTTCATGGAAGTGCGGCTGCTTGGGTCAGAGGAACTTCTTAGTTTCTAATGCACACTTCACAGTTGAAAGGCTGAGGGACGTGGGGCTTTTTAGTCTGGAGAAAAGGAGACTGAGGGGAGGATCTCATCACTGCTTATAAATCTTTAAAGGGAGGGTGCCGGGGGGATGGGAACAGTCTTTTTCCAGTGGTGCCCAGTGACAGGACAAGAGGGAATGGGCACAAATTTGACCATAGGAAGTTTCATCTTAACATGAGGAGGATCTTCTCTCCTGTGAGGATTGCAGAGCACTGGCAGAGGCTGCCCAGAGAGGCGGGGGAGTCTCCCACTCTGGAGCCATTCCAAACCCGCCTGGACGTGTCCTGTGCCACTGCTGGAGATGCCCCTGCTCTGGCGGGGGGTGGGACTGGGGGAGCTCCAGAGGGCCCTTCCAGCCCTCACCAGTCTGGGATTCTGTGATTCTGTGATTCACTTCGTTGAGAGAGAAAGAAAAAGAAATCGGTGTTATCCCCCTCCTGCCTTCCACTTGTGTTTCACAGCAGCTTTAGTAGAAGGGCTTCTCAAAACATCAATTTAGAGGAGATATATTCAGGTGTTATATTCAAAAGTATAAAATGCCAGAAAATCACAGAGATCCCATCCCCAGAAATTCAGAATCTTTCACCACTATGCCTCTGCTTGCTCTGCTCTTCAAAGCACAGAACACTACATTTAGGTCTGCCTTACAAAAACGCCATGACTTATCCAAATGTTCAAGTAAGATATGAGCTGAGGTACCAATTTCCTTGAAGAGGTAGAAACATACGGAAGCATCTAAGAGAATCGTAGTTACCTCTTTCCATATGGACCACTGGTTCATAGTGTGTAGTCCAGGTCAACTAAGAGTACTGCAGCTGCATGGTTCTGTCCACTTGCTAATTCATGTGATTGCTGGATTCTGACAGTGTGGTGACTTAATATAAGATCATTCCACTAAAAATGAAATAACTTCATCAGAATAAGGGTCCAGTCTTTGACTTCTCAGCTGAAAAAGCAATGGCTTCTCACCAAATATTTATGGTGGGAAATTTGAAAATTTCCCTTTCTAGTCAACATCCTGAAATGAAACAGAACTTTTTAGTTTAATTACAAACATTTGCCTCTTATAAATGTTGCTTATTAAAAAAAATACACTTAAAAATAAAAGTTTCTTTTTTTGAAGTTTCTTCAAATAGAAATTTTACTATGAAGTATTATTTCCCACCAAGTTTTTTTTTAAGTCAAAGTGAAAGAAAATCCATTCTTTAGATTTGAAAGCTAGTTTTTGTATGGATAATTACAGCTTAGATTAAGGAAAACTAACTTCTCATCTATAAACCACCAACAGTCTTCCCAGCCACGGTGAGCGGTTAGCAGCTTGTCACTCATTTTTACTACCTCACTAGTATTTTTTCTCAACTAAATGTAGGTAATAAGGACGTCTGTTAGTCAAACAGAAATTCTGAGCACTGATGGCAGTATGAAAAGTTTGGGATTTGTTGGGTGGAGGATGGTATAACATTTCCCATGCAAATAGACTCAAACATATGGACAAACACGCATAGACAAACAAGTAACTTCCATTCCACAATTCTGCTAATGAGTGTTACTTAAACGAAACCCAGCTGTACCTTGACTTTGAAAAAAGGACTGCCTTGCCCTGTTCCCATAGTGCCTAACTCTCTAAAATTTTTGGTGAGGTGTATCATAGAACGGTTAGAGTTGAAAGGGACCTTGACGATAACCTACTTCCAACCCCCCTGCCCTGGGCAAGGACACCTCCCACTAGAGCAGGTTTCTCAAAGCCCCATCCAAAATGGCCTTGAACACCCCCAGGGATGGGGCAGCCACAACTTCTCTTATATGCTCGGCCGTTGGTATAGCCATCCCAGGTGCCCATCTTTAGGCTCACAGACACTTTTAAAATGTTGTTTTTGTCAAAAAAGTATCCTGTTAGCCTGCTTGACAGGGCTGTCTCAATAGTCACTAAGGAATATGAAATGTTTGAGAACAGGGGGGAGTCCTGGGATGAACAGTATCTAATACAGACAGCTTTGCAATTCTAAAATTCTGAGTTCTAAAGTTTTAACCTCGTTTCTATTAGGTTGTTGTGAGCTGGAGATCCCTTCTTTGAAATCGGCAGAGTTGATGCAATAACCCTTTGCACGTGACAGAAGAATTGAGGTGAGCACGTCCTAAGCAGCTGCTTGTTATCCGTGCCTCTAACTTCATCCCCATTAAACACACTGCCCGCCTGAAGCTCGAGCCAGACAAATACAGATACGATTTCAGGTCTTCACTGTCTGGGTATGAGGCTGAGCTACAGACAGCAACGTGACATGCTTTTACCAAGTCCGGTGCCAAAACTGCCTTTCCACTTCCTGATGTGCCAAGGCTCCTTTGTATTGTATGTCACAGCAATATAGAGCTTTCCCTTCATAACACGATTAATACGGCCGTGTGGGGGATCCAACCTCTTGCAATCCGATGGGGGGGATGCTGAGCCTGGCTGGAGACGTGCAAAAGAGGCTTCCTGTTCTGGTCTGGGCTGCATCCATTACACACAATATGTCAGGAAAAGAGGAGAGGGTGTAAAAAAATAATGGAAGAATGAGAGAGGATCTTTCAGGCAACAGAGAACTCATAGAAAATAATTATAGATGATGTTTAAAGAAAAAATGACTTCATGTGCAGCTATTTAACTGCCGTGGGAAGAATATGCCAACATGGGTGGGATAATGTAAAACCCTGTCTACGCTTAGATGCTTTAAACCAGAGTGAATTAAACAAGCCATTAATCTGACAAAGACTTCCAATGTTCTACTGTGACTGTGACCATCTTGATTGCTTCCTCAAGGATCAAGCTGGAGAAGCTGCAAGCTAAAACCACGTAGAGCAAGACCTGGATTGAATGCTAAGACTAGCCTCGTCTCCAAACCTTCACAGAACATGGGGGAACATGCGATATATTCACTCTCTGGTTGGGGTTGTGAGAAATACCATGTAAATCACAGCTACCTGAAAAGACATGCACTGATACAAGGTGTTCTCGGAAACCTATGCGGGGAAATCTGCTGATACTGTTTGTCTGTGACCAGCCCTAAGGCTTTAAGCGTTGGGACAGACTAATTAAACATGTGATCTCAGTTTGAGATGTTTCGAAGGAGCTGAAGACTAGGATCCATCACTATTAACTTCAAGTGCTTCAAATGCAGACCTCTAAGTCTAAGCTGGGGACTCTCTCATTAGACAGAGTAAGCACCTCAGCTGAGTTACTTAAAACATACCTGGTTAAGATAAGAAGTATCCCACCTTAATAGGTAGAGGCAAAAGAATCCTAAAGTTGGCCTAAATCTTTGGATAACCCACCTTTAAAGTGTCTGTCTCCTTGGGGCTCATTGCAGAGAAATGCAATCAGCTGCTTGCGCTTGTTGCCCACATTGTGGTAGAGAACTTCTCATCAGAGACTTGTTGGGGTGCTCTAAATATAAATGACCCGAGGATAATCTCTGTCCTAGAGAAAGCTCATCCCCAGAAGAGTGTTTAAATCCCTGGCTGAATTGAAATAGTTAAGAAGTCAAAAAAGTCCCACTGGAAAATTTAAACGTTTCATCATGAATGATATTTTCTATGGAAAGTCTGTCAGTGTAGATAAAACCCACATTTCCCGTCAGGAAAACGTTTAAACAAGAATAGCTTTTGCACCAGCTCTATGAAAGGGAGTCCTCAAAAGGAGCAGAAACTCAAAAGATAAAACCACAATTATTGCAACCCGGGCTCCTGATTTTAGCTCTTATTCAATGAAACCTGCAAAGCCCCTTCTCACTAAGTCAGAAGTGAGTTTACCTGATCTGGAGCCTTATAACAGCAAAGCATGGGAGATTTTTGTCTTGGTTTTGGGTTTGATTTTTATTTCTTATTCTATTTTTCCCCCAAAAATACCTGCATGAATGTAATTAGCAACGCAAACCATGACATGTACATGACAACATGGCAGCGTCTTCAGCTTCCTTGAGTCTGCCTACTCAACTGCCAACTGGAAACAGTCCGTGGCTCTTGACATCTTCTGAGCCATGGCCAGAAACTGTTTTGGAGAGTCATAGTTGGGCTAAAATCCCCCCAGTGCCTTTCTGGAACAGACCGTTGTGTTCCAGTGCACAGAAACCTTCCTCAACACTGTTTTATTAACTCTGCTACTCACAACCAGTGTGACTTCATCAGGCTTTGAATAAGGCCTTGATTACCTGCACCAACAGTGATTGCCACTCTGAGATAATTAAATGAGGGTAAACAACATTGCCACCGAGGTGGAAAAGCAGGACCATCTAAGCAGCTGGAGGTGATCTCTCGTGGAGTGGTGGGTGTGTTGAGAAAGGGACTGAGTCTCACAAGGATGACAGCACTGAGTTTCCAAGTTCTCCAGAAGCATTTGAGAGATGCAATTATTCTGCCTGGCAAACAGGGCCTGCTGACATGGAAATCGGAGCACTTCTGCTTCTTGTTTCTAGTCTGGGCGACACTGTCCACATCCCCCCAGAAGAAAGGAGGGAAAGCACGTGGGGTTACCCCGGGGAGAAAGTCTGAGGTGCTGAGGAGTTGAAATGACTTGATGACGATTGTCCAGCTGATGTGTTGAATGCCTAATACTAAAATTTAAGATCTTAATTCTCTCAAATAGACATATATTCTGCTTAGAACACCAGATGCAAGTACGACGATGCGGCAGAAAAAGGTGGGTCTAATTATTGCAGAGACTGTGCCGGCACACCCCTGGATCCCAGGCCTGCCGTAACATCTCTCATTGGCTGCAGAATAATAGAGGTTCACTGAGACACAGCCGCGAGCATATCTCCTGGGCTGTGAATTTCTACCGAGATGTCCCTTGCTAACACAGCAATAGAGGACGACTGGCATAAAAGGCATTTTTGCCAGCTTTACACTCCTCCCATCCTCTGCAAGCTATTCTTGGATGTATTACCGCAGCCAAGACTCGGCTCTTCTGTACCAGCTGTGTAATGTAAAAAGGCTTGATTGTCTCAGAGACTACGGCTTCAGGAACTTTATCTCCCAAAGCGGTGTCTGAACCCCTGCGTGAGGCGGTCCCCAGGAATTCTGATGTGTGCTGCAGAGAGTTCGGCTTCGAATAAATGTAGAAGGAAGAGGCAGCAGCTGAATTTACTTTCTTATGAAAAGGATTCTGTTTAAAATGCTGAGTAATCCATTAGACAGAGAGCTCCTGAAGGCTGTTTTAAGAATATAATCGTTTGCTCAGTGGGACTTTTTCCAGGGTGCGAACCGTCACCCTCGTTCAGCTCTGCAGAAACAATATGCCTTTAACAGACCTCCTTCCTGCCCAACAACAGTCAAGAGACAATGCCATCATCAAGAAAAAAATAAACCTTCCTTCAGAGATACTATGCAAACAAGAGTAGACAGCCAAACGCTCTCCCAGGGAAAGGGGTGCATATGCTGATAGAGGGGAGAAAATACTTTAGCAAAGTGTGATAATTGGCATATAATTTTGAAGTTCTGTTGAGCCTTTCTGGCTCAGCTGGAATGGAAATGTATGGATCACTGGATAAGGAATTCCTCATGGTTCGTCATTAAGGAGCTGTGACACAGCCGTTGGCTACAACGTAGAGTCAAAGGGAATTGGGCACAGATGTTCCTAAATAATAGAAATGAGATAATTTAGACGTTAGGTGCTAATCTATCAATTCTCTGTGTGCTCATGTGCTGGGGTATGTAGGAGAAAGACATGCATGTGAGCTACTTTTAAAAGAATGTTATTCAGGATAAATATCAACCTCATAAACATGAGATTAACGAGGACTAATTAACCAGCTATCCACTATTTTCTTCATGTGCAACACGCTGTCCCATGCTGCTTTCACAGTGCACCACCCGAAATCTGCTCTGGAGTAGGAAGTGTTTACTTAACTTACGCAGTATCACAGCAGTTTAAGAAACCTCAAAGAGAATATCTTTGCAGTTTCGGTGGTAGATGAGGATACATCGTTATGTAGTGGGGAACTGAAGCAAAAGCAAAGAGAAGACTCAAGTTCCCACGCAGCATGGAGGCTGGATTGAGGCACTATGACCTGGATTAAGGCAGCCTGAACACATTTACGTAAATTAGGAATCTGGTAGGCTTTCCAAAGGTGAATTGAGGGATACGTGACTCTCTACAGCCTGAGCTGGATTGATATGGAGGTCTGTGTGTCTCTTCTTTGGCTGAAGAGAGATTCTGATACAACTAGTCTCTCCAGATGAGGTACTCGTACTTAGATGAGACTGGTCTGATTGTCCCAGTTTGATTTTTCAGAAGCTTTGTCATTGTTCAGCATTGTTTCAAGAACATCTCTCCCTGACTTCAACAAGAGCTAGGAGTTCTCAGTGCTTCTGCAGAGTAAATTCTAGGTCTTTAGCAGGACTCCAGATTTGGAAAGAAAAGGTTTAAAGTCACTTACACATCAACTTATCAGAATTCTGGGCATAAACGTGGGCAAAATCTAGCTTCTTGGTAGCCGCAACATTAAATTATTGTCTCTTCTTTCCATGTTTCAAACTCTGTACACTTTAGTTTCTGCAAAAAAAGATCCAAAAAAAGGTTAGGTTTTTTACTAACAGTAATCTTCACTAACCAGCCTTGTATCTAAATCAATCCAGCTGTCTGAATGAGTCAGAAATCCTGTGAGCAAGGAAGGAAAGCCTGTGATCATATAATAAAAGACTTAATCAGAATGTATAAACATGAAGCCAAAAGCAACCCCAATAAAGATATTTATTAACTTTTGAAAGTTAAATAACGGGTCTTTCTCCTGCAACTTACTAAACTGGTCATACAAGTCACACCTAAAACGCAAGATTGGCACTCTCCAAGGTGTGACCTAAAGTCCTGGTCCACACGTCACACTTTATGATCGCTGTGTCCTCATTTCCCTTTCACGGCCGTGGGGGAAGGTAGAATAGTGTACAGCGACGTTTCATCCCAGCGGGGTGTAGGGATGTGGTCATAGTACACAGGCAGATGAAGGGACAGAAACCAGAAGCTGAAGGCCAAGTCAACTACAGTAGAGCATTACAGATACCTCTGCTCAGGCAGCTGAATCAAGGCCCTCTTACCTTTTCAGACACTGACGGCTTCATTTCATCTGGAAAACACAGTCTTTTTTCTTACTTCTGTAGTTGGTAGCCATGTCCATAGCCTTCGTTTCAGAGCTACAGCCTCAGTTCTGTCTTTGCGTTTTGATAATCCTATCCCACCAAATTAAGTTGTAATTCATTTTGGTCGACTGGCTTTGACTTCACCTCAGTCCAGCAGGAGATAAATATCAGCCCTCACTCTTTGGGTGGGCTTAGGCTTACTCATTTTGGGGTTTTCTTGCATAACTCTCTGGCCCCGAGAGATTCAGGCACGCCAGTCTATGTCTGATGAGTGTCACTGGAGAAAAGGGAAAATGAAAACACATTCTATATGTCTTAAAAAATGTTAATTTTAAAAGCAATATTGGCCTATACAGAGAGTGTAATGCAAGAGGTGGGTGTAACATGTAGGGAGTGATGAATAGAAACTAAGTCAAGTCAGATGGGTGTGTTAGTCCCAAACCTTAAACAAACACGAGAGGTTGTTGGAATCCAGTCACCTTTCATGTTGCTACAGCACAGGATCCTCAGGATACTGAAGCCAAGCAGACACACAACAAGGTTTGCTCTACATTAAGAAAATCTAGGGAAGCTTTCCAGAAATTTGCTTCATGTCTCTCAACAGGTTTGGAAGGAATATCCAGGAATAACATGCCCTACAAATACGAAACACTTAAAACTTTAATGCTTACATAAAACACTCTGAGCCGATTAATTACTTGTTCTTTTATGACACTAGACCTGTTCTTCATCTCCTTTACATAGAGAAAGCACTTGTGCACCTCCAACACAGCGCTAGTTTGGTCCCCTGAATGTGGCAAGGCAAAAGAAAATGTTGTTAGTAGTCATTCCCTTTCACCATTTTTCCTTCTGATATCTTGTTCGTAAGTGTGTCATATACCTCTTTATTGAGGTCTGATGCTCAGAGAACGTGCGTTCATTAGGATTCTACCTAGGGAGCATGATCTCACCTTGTAGCAATTTCTGGGTTTAGTTCTAGAGGCCACTTGTTCAGTTCCCAGAGTGTCAGCAGAAATGGTGGCTGTCAAGCTGTTTACACTCTCCCAAGCTGGAAAAGCTCTAGCATTTCACCAAGGCAGCAAAGAAGCAGGTCTTTCATTTACCAGATCTCCACAGCTCAGCAAATGAACTTCCTGTCGTGATGTACAAACTAGCAAATGAATAAATCTATAGAAGGCAATTAATTTTTGCCTTGTGCCTAGTGAAGTTATTAAGCAAAACGCGAAATGGTCTCACAAAGATTTGGGTGAGCAGGTTGTGTAGACTATAGGAATTCATGAGCATATCAAGATTTTCTTTTTTTTTTATTTTATTTTTTTTTTATTAAACTGGGAAATTCATAGAGGTTATAAATCTCTCTTACCCCTTTAGCTGTGTTTTTCTTCATACTGCGCTCACACTTACATGACATAACACAGGGAGGAAAAATAAAAAAGCATACATAGGACTTAGGAAAGGGGATCATCCAGCCTTAGTGGGCATCAGCTTTTGTGGGACACACCTGCTCAAGCAAGGTTTTTGCAAGCTTCAGTTCTTGAGGTTGCTAGAAGAAAAATAATTAAAGGATCCCTTACCTGGCTACGCTCTCTGAACACTTATAGAATCATGGAATGATTTAGGTTGGAAGGAACCTTGAACATCGTCGAGTTCCAACCCCCCTGCCATAGGCAGGGACACCTCCCACTGGACCAGGTTGCTCAAAGCCCCATCCAACCTGGCCTTGAACACCTCCAGGGATGGATCTTCCGCAACTTCTCTGGGCAAACACTTGAAGAACTTGACTTTGAGATAAAAAGAAAAATAAAAAGAAATAAATTATTAAAGAGAGGTTGGCTATATGATTGGAAAGAGTGAGGCAGATCTCACATTTCAAATAAATCTTGTGTAGAAAGAGCAGAAGATAAAGTAACATGCACTTCTTAAGTGAGTCTCTCTTAAAAGAGAGTTTAAGGTGTGTTCAAGGTGGGTAACAAGAGGAGGAAGGCAAGAGCTGTAGTTCATTTATCAGTGTGTTTATCTGTTGATAGCCCTACTTAAAACGAAGCATCATTTAGTTAGAAGCTTCTGCAAAACCTGCATCTTTCAACAGTCCTCCATCCTCATGGAGGTAACTCATCAGCTGGGTTACCCCAAAGGCTGGAGCAAAAAGAAAGTGGATAATTACAGACCCAAGGCAATTAGCAGCCAGACTGCTACGTCCCACTTCAGTACCTGCGTTAATTAGTAGAGCCAGAAAAGCATGATGTACAGAAAGAGGCTGGAAAAGATGCTGGAATGAGAGACATCTAATATTGCATGGTTGTCAAACTACTCTTCTGCTTGTGGGAGTGAGGAGAGAGTTTGGCTTGTTTACAGTCCTTCATGAGAAACTTACTCAGAACGGAAGCCCTACACCATTCGGCTTTCCATGGAACTTATGAACCATAAGATCATTCTTCTTTGAAAATAATATGATTAATTGTTAGAGCTGTCATTACAGTAAGATATTTTGTTGGTTCTGACTCTTGGGAGCTCCAGGATTGTGCAGGTCTTAAGAAATACTTGGTAATTTCTGACCCCGAGAGATATTGCCTCGAGAGATCTTATGAGTGCAATCTTTCTATAATCATCTATGTACTATCCAGCAGCATCACACGCTGATTTTTCTCTGACACAAAAAATCATGCAAACAAAAAAGCAGTGCTGAATCACGCCTCTGGAGAAGAACACCATGCTTTTCCAACATACATGAAATAAAAGGTTTGATTACTTTCGGCTTTTAATCCAGACCTGCTCGATTTATACCACAAGAAAATTAAAGTGAAGTATGAAGAAAAGAAAGGTTGTGGATGCTTAGCTGAGGAACAGCGACAGCCTACAGCCATTTAGTAGAGATGGCCACAGTGAATATTTGAGACTTAAATTACTTCTGTCTTTCACAGATTTCTGCTCATTTCCTCAAGCCTCTACTTAGCCTAAATCTTAAGTACCACTCTGTAAAATGGATGTTTTCTCCTTCCCACCCTGCAGCAACAGGGAGATGATTCTGGGGAGATGACTTTGCAGCAAGGAGGTTTGAACGTTTCTGGAGCTCTCACTCTTTCCATTGCCTGGGTATCAGAATACCCCCAAGGGCATGGAATAAAAGGGGAAAATCTAAGAAAGCTTTGGCCCTTTCCCCTGAACATTAATACCTCCAGGCACTATGAAAGGGTTGCTTGTGTAAATCCAGAAACAAGGCTGTTTCTGCTCAGTGATGAGGTAATCGATTGCTCCACATCCTAGGAGAGGAAATGAACACAGCCAATACCAACCAGAGTATTTAATTCAGGTGTTTGTTGCTGACTTGTGCTCTGGCCAGGGGAAAGAAGGGACAACTTGGGGACAGACTGCAGCCACCATCATCTCAGCAGCAGACATAGTGCAGCAGAAGAAAAGAAACCACAGGAAATAAAAGGCTAAAGAGAGATGTGCAAGTGAATAGGAAACAGGAGGACTCCACCCCAGTAAGCATAAGAGGTGTATTCAAGTCCACAGCACAGTCAGCAGTGTAGCGTGAAGGAGGTTTCTACTGCTGTTTTTCACACATCTCCCCATTTCTGAACCGTCTCTGCTCTGCGCTGCTCTCTCCAAGTGTTTTATCCCAGGAGAGGATCTGATCTTCTCACCTAAATCGATATGAGACATACATACAAAATACAGTCATCCACTCTGTCCTTGTCCTATATGGGTGTAGGTACACACAGAAGTGTGTCAGTCAAGTCAACCTTTACTGTCTCATTAGCGTTACCATGCCTTCCCAAGAGGCTCCAACTAAATTTGTGTCCCCGCTGAGTAAGTTCTATAAAGACAGATGGGATGCGTTTGCCCTCAAATGTTAAATGTGTAAAGGCCTTGGCTACTGAGGCCAGTTGCCACTGAGTAGTCCTCATAGAGGCAAATCAAATCCGGCCTCCAAAACAGGCTGAATGTGCGCAGATTACCTGCTAGCTATGGTCCCAGTAATATCCAACCTCTCAAATCATGCCATGAATTGGGAGGGTGTTAAATGGCGTGAGTTCCTGTTACAGACTCTTCTGGTAACTTAACAACAGAGAAAAATAAATTCCAGTACTGTGGACATTGTTTAATTCATTAGCATAGATGTGGTCACACAAACTTCTTAACAAGTATATTCAGGTCACATTTTTGGGCAGGAAAACTGCATGTTTGAGGACTAGCTGCAAACCGCTAAAGTATATAGACTTTCTTTACAGCAAGCACCTTGGCTCTCGCTGTACCAGCTACAACTGACTCAGGTTGTTTTAGTCTTGTATGAAATATCCTTCATTAATGAACGGTCAGATCAATAGCACGGTGTGACTCAGTTATAAAGAAACATAGGTTAAATTCTAGCTGGGATGGTTTGAGGGACATACAAAGCTAGATGACATTTCAAGCAGCAAAATTATCATGTTCAAGTTGCCTATAAGCTGTGCCAAGTTTATCTCTCCCCAGGCTATGGAAAGAAAAGTTGGTTGTGGTTGTTGCCACCAACGAAAGCTGTTATTCTGAGCAACACCTTGCACTCCCAGTAGTAATAATTTTTTGCTTCCTCTCCTCGTAAATTGCCCAGAGAGACCAACACAATGCAGTGGAAGTACTGGAACCTGGCTATGCACATTATATGTAAAAGCTGAGCTTCGAAAGGAGCTGGGGAACAAAATACCCTAGAAACCTCGACAACCTTTAGTCTCATATAAATGTGTCTTTCTCCTGAAGCACACATTAATTACACAACACATGGCTTTGGCTGAACCAGGGAGGAGTACTGGACCAAGGAACTGCTGGTAACAAACAAACAGCAACAGGCAGCTGAGGGAGCAATATCAGGGCCCTTTCCAGACCAGGAGAGGTTGGCTGCCACGGAGGTCTCACCTGCTGAAAACCCAGTCACTGAAAGGACTTTTGTGCCCTAGGCCCAAAAGTAAGCTCACGACAGACGGCTATGACAGACTTCAGTGCTAATCATTAAATCCTATCTGAACATCCTCCTCCATTTCCACTTCTATGCAAGCTTGTCACCATTGACAAGGAAATGCCACTTGCCTCTTCTTTGCACGCGTCGATTTAAGATTTGTCTAGTTAGTCCTTTGCCAAGACTTCTGCTGTTTCCTTGATCTGGACTTTTCCTTATTTTGAATTTCCCAGTATCCAGAAAAGCCACAATGGTGATGAAGTAGAAACTGGAGGACCAAATATGTCCTGCTTTCAGTTCCTCTTCCTCCTTTGCCCATCCTTGGCCGTCTCACTGGAGAAAGACACTGCCATTTCTTATGAAGCTAAATCCACAATGAATAAATGCTGATTCTGAATCCCAGAACCAGATGTTTGACTATGTTTTACTTGTGTGACTTGAAACCACAGTGCAGCCTGAAGTCACTTCTGAGCTGGGCCTAGCATAAGTTTTGGGTGTGGGGCGAGGGTATCGGGGAACGCTGCTGGTGGGAAGCTGGGCTAGAACCTTGGACAGGGCCTGCTGTGCTCTTCCTGATGGAAGTATCCTTCCCTTTCCCACTTCACTTGGCAACACACAGGGAATCAGTTGTCATGGAAAAGTGAGATTGTTGAGATTAATCACCCTACAAAACGTTTACTGCATTGGCATTGGATTTTCATGGGCCAGCTAAAGGAAAAATCAGCTTTCCCTCGTTTTCAACATTTGAAGGAAAAGAAAAAAAAAAAAAAAGAAAGAAAAAGATTAATATGCAGGAAAACAAAACTGGCAAACATAATTTACTTTTTTTTTCTTTTTTCTCTCCCTTCCCCTCTCCTCCTCTCCTCTCCTCTCCTCTCCTCTCCTCTCCTCTCCTCTCCTCTCCTCTCCTCTCCTCTCCTCTCCTCTCCTCTCCTCTCCTCTCCTCTCCTCTCCTCTCCTTTCCATTCCCCTCCCTTCCCCTCCCTCCCCTCCTTCCTTCTCCCCTTTTCTCTAAAGACCTCAGATATGATCCTTCCAGCAGAAATATACAACTTGACAAATGTTACAGCTCAGCAAGATGAAATGATTCAGGTTCAGCACCAAGCTAAGTGTAGTTACATGCCTTTCAGATCAGAACCAGCTCACATCTGGCTGGCTCATAGAGTAAGCAGCGCAAGTTCTCGTGTGCCGACAATATCCCTACTTCTAATGGGAAATAGAAGGAAGTGATGAAAGGTTATTACCACTTTAAGGTTGTTTGGAGGTCTGCATGACCTGAAATATGTGCTTAAAGACATGTTCTGCAGCACCAGGTCAAGACACTTTTCATATTTGAAACACTTCAGGGCATTTTAAGTGAAAAGAGAAAGACAGCAAAACCTGAACATAAAAAATTAAAGCTATGGGACTTTAAATAATTGGAAATTTAAGACGTGAGGCTAGTCCAATGTTTTGATGTCTCCAAGTTTAGATCTGGGGAGTGGTTTTGGTCAAACAGGTCACTAAAGTTTCCCAAGCCATTCCTAATTCTCAGTGTTTTGACTTTTCATATGCCTACTTTCCTACTTTCACGGATCACTTGAAGACAGTAGTAGTTTGGGAATCTCTGTGCTTTTGGCAGACGCATCAAACTTAGACAGCCATGGGAAGACACTATTCCAGCTCTTGGCAGTAAAGGAAAAAAAGGGAACCTTGGTCCGAATTGCATAAAGAACACTGAAATCTTGACCCTCCCACTGCTGTAGTAAATCAATATTTTAATCCTGTTTTAATAATTGAGGCCATGAGAAAAAAAACAAAACAAAACAAAACAAAACAAATAAAATACTCCACCTTCTCCCTGAAGTATTTACAGCACAACCAAAAGCAAGATATCCCAGAACTGTAAGTGGGATTTCACAAAGGCTTTTTTTTTCCCCCCATTTCTATTAAAATACAATGTGTCCTTTAAAGACGCTTTAACTGAGCTATCAAAAATCCTTTATGGCAGTCTTTTACAGAATTTAAGTATAGACTGTGTCACATAGAGTTCCTTCTTTATTTTTATTAGTCTTTTGTCTATTGAATTAACTGCCGTTACAGCTTCAGTTTAACTTTGTCTGAGGGTAGCTAAGACCTGCAGGCCAGTTCTGGATCACTGGCCACTGAACGACAACAAATGACATACATAGTCTGCTCCTGGGCGAGGCGTGTCACTGCCAGGGGATGTCAGACAATTGTAGTTTCTGTGCAAGATGGCCCCTGTGTGCCTCTGTAGAAGATTATGTCACATGCTCCAGCTGCAAGGATACACATCCCATAGACACACGATCACCCGCAACTCATGTTTAAAAAACATATTTCACCTCGCAGTTAGGGGTGGATTAGAACAAGCCAGTCAAATATCTATTTAAAGTTTAGCTGACGGATGGCAACTTCTCATGCAGACCACAGTTATACAGAGACTTTGAGGCTTTCACTACTCTTCAAATTTATAATGCTCTGCCTTCAGTGGTCTAGATAAAGTGATCAAAATCCCAATTTATACCAGTGAAAACAGCCTTTGTGATACTATGGCTATACTTTTACAAAGAGGTGAAATAACTTTAGCAATCTAAACAAGGCTTCAGTTAGAATCAAACACACCAGGCTCCAGAGCAGCCTAATAAGTGGATCACCTGGAACAGAAGTGCCGTCGTTCATTGCATAAAAAATATAGGGTTTTCAACCAGTTCTGAAGAAAAACACGTTTCAAAACTTTTGCAGAAATATCTGTAGTTCTTTGCACACCTCCCTCCTGAGCTAGAGAAATGGTGTCGACGCTCCTCAGCTGGGAAAGCTGAGAGACCTATTAGGTTTAGACCTCTTACAGGTGTCTTAGTTAAGCCTCATGATTGCTGCAAGATCTATGATCAAGAGACAGCAATGCCAGGCAACAGCAACCACTGATGAGGAGCCTAAGGACTTGCTTGCACTCTTCCTTTTTGTGAAGCAATGGAAGTCTATCAGATGTACCACAACACCTACTTTCAAGTCTTCCTAATGTGTGAAGTAGTAGTCTTAAGGCACCCAAAATATCATCAGAAGCCTGGATGCAGGCAACTGAACTGATCCCCTCACCATTCTAGTCATCAGAGCACAAAATGTGATTTAGCTGAACAAATGTTGGAGTTTATTCTTCCATAGTTGGTTGCCTGAAGCCAAGTCAGTCTCCTAAGCTCCCTCTAGAGTCAACAGAGAGAAAAAGTCTCTCTGACTTCTCTCTGCCTTCAGAAGTCCCACCTCATCCTCAGGCACTTGAAACAAATCTCTCACTGGAGGCACCTTCTCACCATTGACTACTGAGAGTGTTAGATGACTGGCTTAAAGGTCAAACAGTAATAAGATATCGCAACACAGGCAAGACGAATCCCACCCTTTATTTTTGCTGTCAGAGGTCTTTGCTCCAGAAAAGCTTCTGACTGAAATGGATGGGAGGAAGAGTCTAAAGGATGAAAAATGTTTGGATAAATTCAGAAAAATTTCCTTACTAATTTATTTATAGATTTTTGTTTGTTTGTTTTCCTGATAGAAATGCAATTATCACGGGCCTCTGCAGCAGGATTCAGGAAGGGAGAAGCCTGACGTCAGCTAGTACAGTCCAGAAAGGAGCTCCAGATGCTTTTTTAAGGCAACGTGGCTTCATGATCAGTCAAAGGAGGCACACAAAACTTCCTACTTGGACTTCTTGTTTTAGTCAGAGGTCCCTCAAACAATGGTATAGTATGAATCAGACCAAGGATATATACTCATATGTATTTTTTTCTCAGCAGAAGGCAAATCCTCCACACCAAACCCCACACGATTACGGGTAACCTGGAAATACGCTAAAGGCTGTCAGCAACTCGCGAAGGTCAACAATTTCCTACCAGCGCCTGCCAGGAGTTTCTTTCTCATTGAAATTCGGGACTGACGTGCTGAGAGGTTTGCGAGAAGGGCAGAAAAGCAAAAGAAAGGGGAGAACAGGGTTTCCTCCCCTTCTTCACCAACGCAACATCCTGCCGCTGTCGCAGCCTCCTGCCTCCTTGCGTCATTGTCTGTGCACACATGCGTGCCGCCTACCAGCCGTGTCCTGAGCCCAGCCCCAAGCGTCAGCTCCTGGCACCGGTGCCTCTTACTGTAATTCTCTTTTTTTTTTTTTTCCCCCACTCCTTTTTCTTTTTTTTTTTTTCCCCCCTCCTGTGTTTTGAAAGCCTGCAGATGAATGTTTTGCTAGCAGGGGGAGAGGGACTCCAAATCGGCGTGGTGATTCCCCCGCCAAGTTGGTGATACCATCAATGCACTGTGAATCGTTCCTTCTTATTGTGCTCAGACAAGTGGCTTTCTGAGCTGGCAGGCAGGGCTAAGATCTGGGCTTGTCCCAGGCTACCAACAAACACTCTCTTATATTACACACTCCTGCCGGTTCCATACCCTCTGCTGGCCTTTGTGGGTTTGGGAATCTATGAGATTTTTTGTTTTGCAGGAACTGAAAACTTGAGACTATTGCTAAATTGGTCCATGAGCGAACAGAGTGTAGGGACACAGTATCCTAGGGAACGGGCCTGGGCACTGATTTCACCTAAGGCAGAGGAGCAGGGTTTGTTCTCCAGACCCTTGTATGCAATTAACTCTCTCGTTCTGCTTCTCCTTTTCCTCTCACTCCTACCCCCAGCAAAAAGGACCTTCCACTCCTTAATTATCCACCTCTTTTCTCCATGGCTCTCTCTCTAGCACATGTAAAAGTCTGTAATTTAGAGCTTTTTGAGTTACACTGTCCTCTCTGAGGGCTTCAACCTGAGGTCAGCCAAAGTCAATGGGAGTCTCCTCTAGCAAAAATAAACGTATTTTTTTTTTTTAACAAGAAAAAAATTAGCTGGTCCCTATGGAAGTCCCACTTTCAAAGAACCTAAATTAATTTTACCAGTGTCTGAATTGACCCTTTATGGGGTCTGGTCATGATTTTCCCTGTGGAGTGTTTTTCCATTGGAAAAGACCTATTGGGTGAGAGTTAAGGGCTCTGTGGAAATATATTGGTTTTGATGGAGCATTGGCAGGATATGAAAGTTGTTGGGATGTTTCCAGCTTCCAGCTCTCCTGCCACCTCACCCATCTGATGCTTCCCTTGGAGCTGGCTTGTCATTTCAGGGACACTTGATGCCTGCAGCCTGTTGGAACAAGCTGCCTGGAGAAGCAGGGCATGTGGGGAAGTGGCCGAGCCACCTGAGAAGCTCTTTGAAGTTCTACCTTTGCTGCTTTTTAGTGGCATCCAGGTGTGCAACTGAGCTTAGGAGCTCTTGGGGAGCAGCTCTCATTTGGGAAGAACCAAGCTTGGGTGTTGTTTAGAGATTTGGACTCTGCCAGTAAGAGGTGGTGTTTTCTTCTTCTTGCCTGCTACCCTTGCCTTCCTCCCATAAGAATCCTAAACTTGGTGGCATAGGGATTGTGAGTTCCTGGACAACTGTAATCACCTGTAGCTCTCTCAGGAAGAGTTCTTTGATGTCAGTTGCTATAGTGTTGATGTTGTCCTTATTGCCAAGCCCAGAGTCAGTCAAAAGGCAGCGCTGTAGAAATGCTAAAAGAAATGCTCATTTTCTTTTCCCTTCTCTGCTAAAAGCATACTTTTTTTTTTTTCTAATCTACCTGGTTCTTAAACATTTAGGTCTTCAAGTTGTAATCTTTGCCCACTGTCCCCATGTGCTAGCAAATGACGAATGATTTTCTGAGAAGGCTGTGCTGAACACAAGGGTCATGCTTTGATTCAGATGTAGAAAGGCAAAGAGGCTAGATATTGTTCATGTTGTTGACCCAAATTTCTGAGATTCAACAAGAAACTGCCATGGATATGATTTAGCAGTATAAAAAAAAAAACAACACTGTTCTTTCAGTATGCACTAGATGAATTAGAAAAGTTATATTAATGAAGAAGGAATTTTCTGTCTCAATGTGTAGAGAGTGTCCTACACTAATGTTTATTTCACACCAAAGTATCTTTCACTGATGATCACTGGAGCATAATATCCAGTCTGCAGAACATTTGCAGACTCTCACAACGAGTCCCTCTTTCTAAATTATTTCAAACATTTTGAAAATTTAAAGATCAAAAAGGATAATTAAGGCCACATTTAAATTGATCTCCTGCAGGAAAGAGGGGAATTTCTTTCATGCCAATTTTTCCAACATGTCCAATGGCTTGCAGAGGATGAAGAGTGTCCAGACTACAAAAACTTCGGAAGCACCTCCATCTCCAGGTATTTTTAGTCCCATAAGCTTGCATAGCTTTTTGCATGCTTTTTGGATGCTTTTCTAGCCCGACTTAAACCACTAAACTTATGAAACACTTACTATTGTTGAAAAGCACACCTGAACAGATGAAGCCAGCCCACAGTAGCCCACAGTATACAATGTTGCTCAGACCTCAGATTCATAAAATGGAAGTAACTGGGGACAGCAGGTTAATCAGGGGGTCATCGACTCTGTATCTTGACCCTAAGCAGAGTCGGCTGAAGGTTTCAGTTTTTGTTAAAACTTCTCATGTTGGTATTCTGCAGAGACATGAATTCCACTGTATTTGTCTTTATACACTGGAAAAGACAGAACTCCTCTCCCCTGCAATATAATTCCTATGAAACTCTGTCCTTTACTCCAGTTGTTGAGACACACAGTAAATGCTGGAGCCGTGCCGTTCCTCCACGCTATCTGTCTTCGTTTTGACTGCTAATCCATCACAGAGGCAGTGACTACTCTCATGACCTCCCACACAGAAGACAAGCAAGCAGTACTCCCATCTGTCAACTGTACTCAGGAGGTGGCAGGTCTCTACCCTTGTGCATCTGTATGAGTCTACAGACGTATGGAATATGTGTGAGCATCTGATACTCTGGTAAGAGTCTGAAGTGTTTTACGCTATGTTTTAGGTGATTTATTGCACTTTAGCACATTCATAAAATACATCGTGTTAAGCATATGCATAAAAATAATATATAGGTTACCACAAAACTTTTATGACCTTAACCAGATCCGTCTTGGAATGTCGTCTTGAATGTTTCACTCCTGCAGGTGAAAAAACATATTATTTCAACTGAGCTTAGGGTAAGTTGTTTAGTCAAGACAACAATATTGTGGAGAGCGCCGTTACCTTGGTAGCACTTTGCCAATTTAAGTACTAATGAGCGTGGTTGATTTCTGACCTACATCCAACATAAGGTGTCTATGACTACTGTGTCTCCAGGCTGCATTCCTCAGCTGTCCCATTCTCCTACTGTCTGCAGACAATACATAGTCAAGAATTATACGAATACACTGCACGTTCACAGAATCCCACAGAAAGTTAATAGAGATTTCTTATAAGGAATATTATTACACTGGTGAGATACTGGTAAAAGTGAGAAGACTACATACGTAGCAAGAGACAGGTTGGATGCCTGATAACAGACTAGACTTCAGATGGGATTTACCTTTGGTTCTGCCACTAATTCACCTTTGTAGTCTTGGCCCTGGATTTCATTCAACTAACTGTAGACATCAGCTAAAGTGGTTAGTCATGGCCAGCTCCCGCTACAGTGAGTGGAAAGGTGCCCTTCCAGAGGAGATGCAACAGTACGGTAGAGACCCAAGAAGAA
Organism: Vanellus vanellus; assembly: GCF_965231255.1. Classification (NCBI taxonomy): domain Eukaryota; kingdom Metazoa; phylum Chordata; class Aves; order Charadriiformes; family Charadriidae; genus Vanellus; species Vanellus vanellus. Next base: position 2,840,526 of record NC_138906.1, read on the forward strand.
GACAGCCCATCACTTAGAAGGAAGCCTATACCACTGCCTTAGACCACATTTGAGAGGGGAACCACCTCACTGAGGCTTAGGCCTGGGAATTTCTGTCTACTGATGCTATGAATGTCACCCCAGCTGCCTACAGTGTTGATAACTGCATCTAAGCCAATCACTTCAGGCCCCATTTATCATCAGTGAAGGGAAATGAACACTTTATAAGAGCAAATTATCTTACCTGTTTCATTCAGTTATCTTAGAATAAAGTGAGCGGCATCCTCAAGTCCATTTTCTATATTGTCTGTGTCTCCAAAAGCTGTAAAGTAGTCTAAGATCTAGACAGACTATATTTCTGCTTAAGATAGGTAACGAAGTGAGATTAAATTAATTATTGTATCTTTTTTTAATGCCTTCATTGTAAACGTCTGAGATACTGTTTTAATGATGACATCGGCAATCCAATTTACTTTGACTCCTGCCCTAATTAATATATATGTATAAAGGTAGGATCACTCTGTGTTTAAACTGGTGTGAACAAATAGTAGCACTTAAAATGATTAATCCTCTGAGGGAGCAAGGCAGTGCTGGAAGATAAAAAAGCAGGAGGAAAACCTCATGTTTTGGTTAAAAAAGCTCATTGAACATGATTACATCATGTAGTGGAAAGTGGTACTGCACTGACACTCTTCTCAGCTGGTGTGTTTACAGGTACAATATATGAAAATATTAGTATAAATCCTTATAGCCAAATAACTATGTTAGGAAAATGATAAAATAATAGATAATAGTTAAGATATAGATATCTTAGATAATATACCGAAGGTAAGAGATCCTACCTCACTGCTAGACCGTTTCCAGTGTTCTAATTCTGATGGTATCTGCTGGCTCAAAAGGTACATATCACTGAAATTGCTGTACTGTTAAAATGACGAGTGGCTGAGCAAAGCAGCACCAGTGGTGCTTGGCCAGGTGAGAACCACCAAGAAAACCCAAATGTCTGTCACTTCTTTCAGAAGAGGTCTTTCAGAGATTCCTCTCCTGTAGGTAAACAACTCCAGGGAACATGGAGGACTATTATTCATGCCTAAAGACAAGAATGAGGACAATCCTTGTCGCTGCCTCTACTAATGGGGTTGCTGTTTTATGGAAGGCTTTGTCAGTAAAACGTTACACATAGAGCGTCAAGCTAAGGGAGAAAGGGGGAGAACATCTCACTATGAATGTCCTAATTTGCAAAAAAAAATCTTCCCTTCTATAAAATGAGAAGCTTGGAGGGAAACTATTTGCCATTAATATATTTTGTGCCCCAGTTTTCCAGTCATAACCCTAAGCAATTAGCAATTTTTCTCATTAAACCTTTAACTCACGGAGTCTCAAATCACCCTGGGCCTAATTCAAAATGTTCAAGGAAGACCAGATATTCTGCAGCTAGAATGGAACAGCAATTTTTTTCAGATGTGAGCAAGAAAAGGACTGTCTTTCATTTTCTTTTTTGCTTCTCCTTGTGAAAAAGAGGAAATTTGGGGGATGGGACTTAAACACCATTTTGGATTCTAGCCAACTGCAACAGTCATCTGGTAAGTGAGGACACTGGCTTTTTATTTTAATTTATTTTTTCTTTTAATATTTCTTTTTAATTGTCTGTTTAATATCCTTGTAAGTGATTCGGATGATGGAATCAAGTGTACCCTGATGAAGTTGGCTCATGCTACCAAACTGAGTGGGGAAGTGGACACTTTGGAAGGGAGAACCATCCTGCAGGAAGACCTGGATAGGCTGGAAGAGTGGGCTAACAAGAACCTTATGAAGTTCAACAAGCACAAGTGTAAGGTCTTGCACCTGGGAAAACATAATCCAGGAGTGCAGCACAGGCTGGGATCTACCTGGCTGGGGAGCAGCTCTGTGGAAAGGGACCTGGGGGTCCTGGTGGACAACAAGCTCAACGTGAATGAACAGTGTGCTGCTGCAGCAAAGAAAGACAACAGGATGCTGGGTTGCATCAACAGGGCATCACCAGCAGAGAGAAAGAAGTCATTATCCCACTCTACTCAGGTCTTGTCAGGCCACACCTGGAACACTCTACTCATTTTGGTCCCTGCTACAAAAAAGATATGGACAGGCTGGAGAAGGTCCAGAGAAGGGCCACCAAGATGATTGATGCCTGGGAAGCCTGCTGGATGAGGAAAGGCTGAGAGAATTGGGTTTGTTCAGCCTTCAGAAAAGAAGGCTTAGGGGAGACCTTATCACCATGTTTCAGTATTTAAAAGGTGTCTACAAAGAAGACAGAGACTCCCTTTTTACAAGGAGTTACATGGAAAAGAGAAGGGGTAATGGGCACAATATACTCCTGGGGCGATCCCGGTTGGATGCAAGAGGAAAGCTTTTCATCATGAGAACAATCAGCCATTGGAATAATCTCCCCAGGGAAGTGGCTGAACATGAGCCAGCAGTGTGCCCAGGTGGCCAAGAAGGCCAACAGCATCCTGGCCTGTATCAGGAATAGTGTGGTGAGCAGGATCAGGGCAGTGATTGTCCCCCTGTACTCGGCACTGATGAGGCCTCATGTCAACTACTGTGTTCAGTTTTGGGCCCCTCACAACAAGAAAGACATTGAGGTGCTGGAGCGTGTCCAGAGAAGGGCAACGGAGCTGGTGAGGGGTCTGGAGCACAAGTCTTGTGAGAAGCGGCTGAGGGAACTGGGAGTGTTCAGCCTGGAGAAAAGGAGGCTGAGGGGAGACCTTCTCGTTCTCTACGGCTCCCTGAAAGGTTGGTCTCTTCTCCTAAGTAACAAGTGATAGGGCAAGAGGAAACAGCCTCAAGGTTTGCCAGGGAAGGTTCAGATTGGATATTAGGAAAAATTTCTTCACAGAAAAGTTTATCAAATATTGGAACAGGCTGCCCAGGGCCGTGGTGGAGTCACCATCCCTGGGGGTATTTAAAAGATGGGTAGACATGGTGCTGAGGGACATGGTTTAGTGGTGGTTTTGGCAGTGTTAGGTTAATGGTTGGACTCGATGATCTTATATTCCCTTCCAATACGGACAATTCTATGATTCTGTGAAGTGGTGGATTCCCCAACCTTGGACACTTTTAAGATGCAGCTGGACAGGTTGCTGAACCATCTTGTCTAGACCGTGCTTTTGCCAAGAAAGTTTGGACCAGAAGATCCTTGATTCCCTTCCAGCCTAGTATTCTATGATTCTGATTCTTGTTGTAAGAGTAGGGATGGTGAAGAAGACTATCATTTTGCCTCCTGATGTTGCACTCTCAAACAGCTTGTAATCGAAGGAAGTTAAAATAATACGGTGCGCTGTGATGGCACGGCAGGAGGGAGGAAAAATCCTTTCTAAATGCATGATCCAAAACCGCTTCTTACCCCAGGGCTGACCGCCTCCAACATAGACACCATCACTGGATTTTACATCTAGTGAGATGATTCTTGTTTCCATAAATCCACAGATCTTGCCTGAACACATATTTTTCTCTTAGAGTTGAAGGAGAGAAAAGAATAATGCAGAAAGTGACTCATCCCATCTAATTTAAGGAGAAACAGTCTCCTCAAATATATATATATACACCTGTCTCCTCTCATTTAACACAGTAGGGGCTCACTTGTTAAACTGGTAACAACTGGTTAAAAACTGGTTTGTTTTCTGTTTTGGTTTGGTTTGGTTTAAAAAGAGGTAAGTTTCCCATATAATGACTAATTTCTTGAAGCTGGAACTGCAAGAAAAAATATCAAATATTGTGAAGATTGGCACAACTACTTTATCAACCTATTACATCATCTCCTTCTCCATAAATAAGGACAGATGTCTTATATTTCACTAGGTTTTTGATGCTCAAAGCTGTGCGAGGTGTTTTATTAATTCATTGTTGGGTTTAGTTTATTTCATATTTCTTGTGAATCATGCAATTACTATTTTTGAGGGGAGGAAAGCTTTTTTTCTGAATTTTGAGGATACAGGAGACTATTTTTTTTAATGGATATTTTTCCCAAAAGGAAAATCATCAGTTCAGGTACTGGGGCTTTAATTAGTTTATGTTTGAGACAAGTAGCTACCAGACTAAGGTGAGATATATTATAATACAGCACTGAATATTTCCCAGTTCAAAAATAAACTTAATGTGTAGGTCTTTCATACAAGAACAGATTTATTTTGCACACTATGTGGACAGGGTAGAGGCTGTATTTCTGGCTATGATTCACAACCAAAAGGTTTTTTTTTTTTCTTAGCTTCTGCCACGGTAGGCTTGAACATCTTGTTTAAGACTCACAGAATTTATATATTTGTATATTAATATTGCTGTAGAAAGATTTATTTTTTAATTATTTACAGGTATGTGGAATTTCTCATTGCTGAATTAAAATAAAATAAACACACCTTGGTGGCATGCAGGATGCTGCAGAGGACAGTGCTGCATATGAAGGAGTCACCCCTAGAAATCCAAGTCTAAAGAATCAGCTGTGTTCTGCAGAGATTTCCGGTTTGGTTTTAGCCTTGAATTGCAGTGGAGACAGAAAAGGCTTAATTTTCTAAACCTTTAACGATGAGTCTGATGAAATAGACTCTGTTGTTAGATTTTCATTATCGGACATCTATATCTACATCTATATTTATAGTTACGTATATATAATATATATACATATATACGAACACTTATGTATTATAAGTTATGTGTATATAAACCACTTACAAAAGGCAATAATGTCAGGATCATAATGAGTGGCTAATGGACATATCAAGAATGCTAAATCCTCTCAACAAGATAACAAACCAACCCACTATTGTCTATGACAGACTCAAAGAAGTAGTAGATTATATACATGTGACTCCAGTAAGGGTTTTAATACTGGTATTGCCATAATAAATCTAGAGAATTCTGAGCAGGACAGACTAAGCTGAGAGGACAACAAAACTATCAGTCTTCTGTTGTGGAATTGGAATTATCAGACTACAACTTAAGCAGACTACAAAACCTGACTCCTGCCTAGTCTTTATCTACCAAGGTCTACGATGCCTACAGGAGAGCTGGGGAAGGACTTTTTACTGGGGCATGTAGCGATAGGATGAGGGGGAATGGCTTTAAACTGGAAGAGGGCAGGTTCAGATTGATCATTAGGAAGAAGTTTTTCACACTGAGGGTGGTGCGACACTGGAACAGGTTGCCCAGAGAGGTTGTTGAGGCCCCATCCCTGGAGGTGTTCAAGGCCAGGCTGGACATGGCCTTGGGCAACCTGGTCTAGTGGGAGGTGTCCCTGCCTATGGCAGGGGGGTTGGAACTCGATGATCTTGAAGGTCCTCTCCAACCTAAACCATTCTATGATTCTATGAAGGTCACCGATCTCCTCTGCATGGCCCTAGGGCATAGAGAGGGAAGGATCTCACAGAGATGACCTCTTAAGCCCCGATCCCATTGCGTGATGTGTTCCCAGCTTCAGAAGCATGCACAGCCTGCTCTGCGATCCAGGTACCAGACACAGTTGGAAGATTATTGATGAAAGAACGTTAGAGCATCCATGTGTCTTAAATGCAATGAGGCCAGATGTAGCCCAAATAATGAGAGATTAAGACATGGGAACCCCTCTATAAGTCTCAGACGTATTGCATAAAAAGGTAAAAATTCTTTTCACTACACCATTTCAACTTCAGGATTTAGAATAAACCCAGTGATCTTTAATTTTTTTTTTTTTTTCACTGATTTTGAGGAGGAACTGACCTCAGTTTGAGGTCACTGCAGCAAAAATATTTCTGTCTCTTTCAGTCTCCGATGTGTCATTGTTTGGATAAGGCTTGCATTTCTTGGGGTTTGGCTGCACAGGACCACAGCAATGCAATGACTTTGTGTCATCCTGTGATCATCTATGTGAGGGCAGTTCGTCTAAAACTCTTTATCAAATTCACCTCATGTTCATTTGGGGAAAATAAACCAAAAAAATTCGGCTTCAGGGTTTTTCCTATCTTTCCAATGCTGAGGTCGAGTGAGGGACTTGTTGGACCTGATTTTTAGGAGACAGAGGCCAAGTATGGTAGTCGAGAAAAGCCAAGATGAAAAACCAGAGAAGCCAAGGAATGATTCAGTCCCAAGTGCAAGACAAGAGAGTGGGAAGCCACAGTGCCTACACCGCGTGTACAAACAGGGCAAGGATCCCGCAAGGCAAAAACAAAGTCAGGTGGGCTGGTAAGAGGCAAAAAAAGAAGGTGTCAGAGCTAAGAAGGGCGGGTGAGAACAAGCCACGGAAATGTGGCCGCAGCCAAGTTGCATACTGAGCAGCCAAAAGCAACTGGTGTGACTGCCTCCTATCCCAGGTGGGTGGAGAAACCACGACTTGGGGTTTCAGTCCTGTCCCAAGTCTCCTGGGGAATGGACTGTGGTCAGCTGTAACTGGAGTGGTCAAGCAAAGAAGAAGAAAGGTGAGGGTGGTGTTCATGCATTTATCAGGGGTCAGGTGGGGCTTGAAATATTCCCATTTTTACTAACTGGCAGGCAAGTCCATGAAGGTACTTAGACCCATGTCCTCAAAGGTAGGAAAGTGCCTTACTCCCTTTGAGGAGCAGGTACCACATGAGACCTGTGAAGGCTCAGCTGTACAATAAAAGGTCGCAAAGGAGATTTTCACTGAACTCAGCAGCAAACAGCACTGCACAAAACCGGCACCCAGAACTGACACAATACCGGGCTTTGAAATGTTTGGAATCCTGTAGTATTGAGACCAAAATGGTAATAGCACAGAAACTCAGGTTTTCCTGACATTAACGTGTTCCAGCACCTCTCCTGATTTATCAGTTGACATCCTGTGGGAACAACATGAATCCTAAGTTGTGCTCCAGAGGGAAAGGGATAAATTAAATTGTGTTTTTCTCTTGTAATACTAATAAAACAAAGTCCCTAAATATTATTCAATGATAGCGAAGCCACATCTTCCAAGGGCTGTCGTAGTCCACCCCAGTCTCCCGCATATGATATAAGATGCATCCCTGACCCTTGTACACAGGGCTGTGATCTGGCTGCTGTTACAGGACCCCGTGTATCAGCCCCAACCTGTTGTTCTGATGCAGAATCCAACTAGTGACATCATTTGTTGTGGGAAATCTTGAAATATGCAGTGCCAGCCGTGGTCCTGTGCTGCAGGGGGGAGTTGTGCGACCTTCCCACCCAATGCTCTCCACTCCTGGGTCTCCCCACTCCAGGCTGAGCCCTCTGACCTTCTCTCTGGAGTATATCTCGAAGCTCCAGATGTATTTGTATGATGTTGTATGATGCAGCCCTCCCACGTCAAAGATTCTGGCTTAACGAGCTGGGTCTTTGGTCTTTCACTACAGACACCCTCCTTTTTTAATTTGGTGTTTGAACAGCATCTAACATAAGGGGAATCTGCCACCTACAAAGGCGATTGATGGGTATTTGTACAGTGATAGTAACAGACCATTAACTGCTTTCCCTTGACTCAGCTCCAGGAGAAGCAGTAACAAGCTGTTCTTTGCTCCTTTTTGAAACAAGGGAAAAAATCATACCACTTTCTCCTTCTTCGAATATATATATATATATTTTATATTTTGCTGTGGTGTGTTCCAAATACCGCTAGCTCTTGGCGGCTGAGGGAAAACATGGTGCTGCCAGAACTTTTGCTCTTATGTCTAGTTTCCATGTTTTTTCAGGGAAGATCATGCCAAGCCCTCACTGCTATTGTCTTTTCAACAGGAGGGATATGCCAATGCTTTTCCAGCCTTTCAAGGCTGTTTTATAGAGGGATATATCATGACGTTGCATCCTGTGCCCTTCCTTGTTATTTTCCGATGCTCTGTTTTGCCAGGACCATTTGCTGAAATTTCCAAACAAGTTATCCAATGGTCATTGCTCTGTGAGCCATTCAAGGCTGTTCTTGCACTGGGACTTTTTTTCTCAGCAAAAAAACCACAAACAAACAGTGTCCACTACTCCTCCTTTGTGCATGCTAAGGAAAGCATAGGGGGAAAAACAGAAGTTGACATTAATGGGTATAACACCCATGCCGTAAGACTCGGTGAATTAGATGCTATACAGATTTTTTTATCACTGGGATAGGGATCCTAAAATGGTCTGCCCAATGCTCTTGCATGAGTAATGATTTAATGGCCAGAGGGAAAGATCCAGCAGCACTGCAGAACAGTCCCTTTATGGTATGCAGGTATGTCCTAACTGGGGGTAATTATTGCTTTCTATGCAGTAAGAAGGCAGCCAACAAGCAGCTTTGCATCACCCTAGGTCTGCCCTGGAGAAAGCTCTGTGCAGGGACATATGGAAGCACCACTACAGCTATGTGTAAGAGTTGTTGAGGTCACCCTGCAGTGAAGACAGCAGCTCTGGAGAAGAGAGCTCGGGAAAAGTCAAGCAATAGGTCTTAGTTTACCAGACACAGCTGCTGCTAAACAATATTTGGCCAACATTTGCACACTGTGGAAAAGAAAACATGTCTGTGACAGTACTTGCTAGCAGGTGATCCAGGCTGCGGTCAGTGGCTTTAATGTCAGAACCTGGAAAAAAGAGAAGAGGCTCGTTCTGTTCACTCAAGCCAGCGAACAGAATTTTAACATGGCTTCAAGTACTTATCTATTCCCCAGGTGCGTTTGTATACTGGAGGGAGGTAGGAAAGAGGCAGGAATAAGGGATATCACTCCGTCAAGCCCTATACTGCAAGAGAAGTTTCCTACCTCTACTGGGGTCATTGGGTCATCTTCAGCCTGATGCTTCTGCCTCCTTCCACTGCCCCCTCCAGACCCCAGTCCTGCCAGGTTGCAGTCTGCTTCAAGATAAACACAACCTGAACACATGGTTCTCAAATAACCTGACTTTTCAAAGCAGGAAATCAGCCACCAACCCATCAACCCACGCTACTTCTTGTAGCACCCGCTGACAGCCTTCCTGCACCCTCAGACACAGATGCACATGCCCACCCCCCTACCACACCGACCCTCCACTCAACTGAGGGACTTGAAAGCCACACTTTGTCTCTGCATAGTAAGCAGGAGACAGCTGCTCATTACCTTCAGAGTCAGGAGGAGCCTTTACATCTTCATGGAATAATGAATAGGTAGCGCAGCACTGTGATTTTTCACCCTATTTGTGACTCCATGTACTGATCTGTTGTCCAGAGGACAGTCATGACTGATGTATGGAGTCACAGAATAGCAGAATATCCTCGGCCTTTCGTGGCAGCTAGTAGGTCCTACACTTAACAGAGCCCTGTGAGAAGGTATGTTCCCATACTTCAACTTAATGTTGAAGTCCTTACATGACCTGCAGCGGAGATGCCATGCAGGGGCCACCACAACTTGAGAATCCTCTTCTCTGGCCTGCCCCCTAGCATCTGAAGATATCCATCAGTGAGAAAGACGTGTGAACTACCGGTTAGGGTTTTATATTCTTCCTGGTCTTTCCATCTGCATGAGGAACTGTCACGCAGAGCATATGAACTGCAAGGGTGCAGGTGTGAACAGAAGTTCTGGCTACAGCTGCTCTAACTCTCAAAATTGCTTATTCAGTTTTCATCGTGTCAACAATGATGAACAGGCAGCGCTCTGAAATTTCATAGCTTTGCTCACACTCCATTTCAGAATGAAGCAGGTGTTACCTGAAATTTCAGAATTGCCCTTGAAACAGGAATCTCGGTTCCTACCTCCTTCTGCAACCCCCAATTTCAAGAACTTGATGATCTTCAAGGTCCTTTCCAACCTAAACCATTCTATGATTCTATGATATGTGACAACAGGGAGTGGGATACTGACCGGGAGAGGAGGAAGGAAGAGCAAAATTCAGAGGTATCCCGAGGGATGACTCAGTTTAACAGAATAATTGGATGTGGAAATCTCTTTTAGGCTCTGTACAAGTAGGTTTCTCTATTGGCCTGAAAAAGAGAGATGGCTCCAACCAGCTCAGACTTGAAAGATGATAAAAGCAACAGGGTCTTTTACTACAGCTTATAGAGCAGGTTTCCAGGGAAGGGAAGGGAAGGGAAGGGAAGGGAAGGGAAGGGAAGGGAAGGGAAGGGAAGGGAAGGGAAGGGAAGGGAAGGGAAGGGAAGGGAAGGGAAGGGAAGGGAAGGGAAGGGAAGGGAAGGGAAGGGAAGGGAAGGGAAGGGAAGGGAAGGGAAGGGAAGGGAAGGGAAGGGAAGGGAAGGGAAGGGAAGGGAAGGGAAGGGAAGGGAAGGGAAGGGAAGGGAAGGGAAGGGAAGGGAAGGGAAGGGAAGGGAAGGGAAGGGAAGGGAAGGACCCTTGGACTCCTCTCACCCCACCTGTAGCTGGACAGGTGTGCATCAAGACAAGAAAACTTGATGGTCTGGAGGCATGGTGGAATCAAGAGAGGAGAAGGCCGGTGATGTGACAGATGTAAAATGTAAAAAAGTGGAAAGCTAAAACCTTTAACTGCAAGGGGTTAGTGAGTGAGATAATGGCAATAAGGATATGAAAATTAAGGGTTTACCTAGTTACGCCTGTGCATTGGGGTATTTCCTCCATTAGAAAATTTGGTAGGTTTCCAGGCTTTCCTTCTCATAATGACAGTACGATCAGACTTGAGATTTCTTCCTGGGTCAGCCAAGCCATCCTCCCACACCAGCTCAACGTGTGCTAGCCCTGGTATCTGTTGAAACCAGTTGCCAAGTGTTTTCATAAGTAGTTTTCTCAATGTCCTGTATGAATTATCTAAAATTCTCTGCAAATCTGTTGTACTTCTGATAATTGATGGTTTTCCAAAAGCTCGTGGGAAGTCATATCTGCCTCCAACAGCTGGTGAAGAAAATTTCTGACTCCCCAGGTGTCAAGAAAAAGGTCTTGAAAATGACTGAACAGAAAATAATATTAGCAAAACCTCACCCATATACAGCTTTACACATACTATATACATATTTCTGTCATATGCATATCATTTATGATATTAAACTTACTTATAATTTTGTATCATGGACTTCTCTTAGCAAAATACTGTGATATTTTTGGCGGTCAGTGCCAGGGTTGATAGACTTGTTTATTATGTTAGAGTCCCCCCTGTTTGGCAAACTATGGCTGAAGTTAAACACCCGTGAGCAGCTGCTGACACAGTATTATGTTGCCCTGATGATGCAAATTGTCCGTTGGCTCCTGAAGGAGTCAAGTATGCCTTGCTCGGCGTGGCAGTAGGCAAGGAGAAAGCTCCCAGCAACACTGCAACACCAGTAAGTGTGTTCATGCTGTAAAGAGAGAAGCCACAGACTGAGAGAGAGGGGAGGGGGGATTGCAGGGCTTGGGAAAGTTTCAGAAGAAGAAAAGAACTGAAAATTTCAGTTTGCAGGCTGTCACTGTCTCTTCTGAGTTAGAGAACCCTGTAAGGGACACTTGGAATAGGAGAAGGGGGACATCTGACACCCTTGGTCTCCTCTGGATGTCAGTTCACCCTGGTCTGGGGTGGCTGGTGGATTCAGGCTCTCTCTTTTCAAGGAACAAGCTGGATGATGAGCACTCAGCGAGCTAAAGTTAGGTGGCATGAACCCTGACCTTAGTCTCATGGCTCCGCAGTCTCCATCCTGTGAAGCGAGGATGGGAACCTGCCCTTCTCTGGTTGCGCCGTTTGGACCTTGCTAGGCTCCATCACAGCAGCAACCGCAAGCCCCAGACGTACCTACCTACCACAGGAGTTTTGCTGCTCTGCAGTCAGTTTTCCTTAGCAACAGCAGCTCTTTCCACTTCTCCTCCAAGGACCTCAGCTCGTCCAAGCTAACGAAACCAGGTTAATGCCTACGTGAGGGCAGTAAGCATAACCGTATCCATTTCACTGTCTGGTAAGCTGAGCAGGGGGAAGAGGCCTCAGATGAACCCTGCTGACCTTAGATGAACCTCAGTCAACTGTCCTCCCTTTGCCATGTGCTCTGAGTATTTGTTTGCAAACTCCCGGAGGCCCCATCTCGCTGCATCCCTCTCTCTTCTCTCTTCGAAATCCTCCACATCCACAGCTTTACTTTGGCAGCAGAGGGCACTGCCCCCTTCTTAATTTTTTTTCCACACTCATCCCCTCCCTCACGCTCCTCCAAGGGCTGCAATTACGCTCTCGGTAAGTGGTGCTGTCTGTCTGCAAGCTCTTGAGAGTTTGATTTGTCTTGGCTCCCAGCTCTGACATGCCTGGGAAGGGCAAGGAAAGGAAATGGGTGGGAGCTCCCATCTAACCACGAACTTGTCCTCCCCCCTCTCCTTTTCTTTTTCTCCCCATCCCCTTCCCTCCCCCATCCCAACCAGAGGAAGGATCACACTGCATCGCTTAGAAAGAATTGCTCTGAAAGTTTGGGTTGGAATTTTTTTTTTTTTTTCCCCTTCCCTTTCAAATGAAATATGCCACGAGTCTCTCCCTTTTCCATGCACTCACAACAAAACGGGGTTGTTGTTACAAAAGGCATGTGTGCATGTGTATGTGTGCGTGCCTGCAGTACGTGTTTGCTCGCTCACATGTGCTTGTGTGTGGGCGTGTAGTAAGTAGTGGTATGCACTTCTGAGCAGGCAGGGACTACACTGCCACTTCTATATATCCACACATTTTATTTGCTGTTCTTGAAGATTTCACTTCAGCGTGGTGCTTTATGGTTTAAAAATTAACATCTCTTACCGTCCTTCTCCCAATCTATTTATTTTCTAGGCTTTTTAAGTTACAGGTCCATCCTGACAAATGCTGAGTCCCCCCAGGGATCATCAAACACACACCTCTGCTGGGAGGACAGGCTAAGAGAGTTGGGGCTGTTCAGCCTGGAGAAGAGAAGGCTCCAGGGAGGCATTATAGTCCCTTCCACTACCTAAAGAGGCTACAGGAGAGCTGGGGAGGGACTTTTTACAAGGGCATGTAGTGAAAGGACAGGGGGGAATGGCTTTAAACTGGAAGAGGGGACATTTAGATGAGATATCAGGAAGAAATTCTTTCCTGTGAGGGTGGTGAGGTACTGGCCCAGGTTGCCCAGAGAACCTGTGGCTGCCCCATCCCTGGAGGTGTTCAAGGCCAGGTTGGACGGGGCTTGGAGCAACGTGGGCTGGTGGGAGGTGTTTCTGCCCAGGACAGGGGGTGGAACTGGATGACCTTCAAGCTCCCTTCCAACTTAAACCATTCTGTGATTCTATGATTCTATGATTTGGGGTCTGAGGAAAGGAGAGGAGGACTCAGGCATGAGTTTGCCCTTCATTTGTCTGCATGTGGATAGATCCCACGTTTGCATTGTGCAGTTACACAGTGTCTCTCCCATTTTACCACATTCCTGTAACAAAAGCAGGTGAATTTTTAATCTGCCTTATACCTGTTGGGCAGTTTCCGACATTGTGTTTTGGTGACCACGAAAGATGATGGCACAACTGTAGCAGTGCCTCTGAAGAGGATCCTTAGCCTTCATATGGTGCTGGGGATCAGAGCTGTACCTGGGCGTTTCTCAGTGAAACAGAGGTTTAACAGGAATGTGAGTAAGCTGTAGCTATTGCACACATCAAAAAAAAAAAAAAAGAGATATTGAGAGTTTTTTTGCCGTCAACAGCAGCATTGATGAACTGTAGCACTGGAGGTAGCCCTCCAGTTTTAGTGTTAGATATAGACACTCCCTGACTCTGCCACTATCCATACCTCCTCCTCTCCCTCTGAATACACAAAAGGGTGTCCAGAGGTGGGAAGGTAGGAGTAGAGAGGGTCCTAACCACAGTTTTGCTATGGATTTCGGGGTCTCCAAGAGTCCCTAGATGCAGACCCTGCCTTTCTCCCCAGGCAATTGATGAGAGGCATGTGTTCCCCTCTTGCAGCCACCCACACTAAAGGGCATCACTTGTGTTCAGGGCAGCAGGGACCAACACTTCACCTTCTGCTTTTGTGGTTGCCTTCGCACACTTGGTTTGTAGGATCCCTCTTTAAAGTGTGGGCTGCCCCACAGCAAAGTGCGGTGGATGCCCACAATGAAGTCTGTCTGCAAAGGAAAAGTCACTTGTACCCAGTCTGCCATGTGTTCTCAGAAGGTGGTGATGCTCTTCCCCGTTGGAGCTGGGCCGTCGCATGATCTGGAGGTAAACACTCTGAGGTCTGCTTGAAAGGGAAAACACTCGACAGCCCCATCTCGCTTTTAAACCTCTGCACAGCCATGGCTTTTTATATCCTGGCTCTACGCGAGCGTTTGACAGCCAGTGCTTGCATCTGACCTGCTGTCCTTTTTGCTTTGAAGGAACCTCAGCAGATGAGCAAAGCTGGGAAGCAGCTAGGCTCTGATTTTTGTTTTGCCAAAGGCTGGCACCCTGAACACTTAAAAGGCAAATGATAGGATGGGAAGGGTGGTCTCCACACTTGCAAACAGAAATGAGACACATGGGAAGGAAGCAACAAATATGCAAAATAATTTCCCCTGGTTTGGAAAAGGAAACATGGAAAACTCACAGCCTCAAAGCACAGGTTGTGGCTTTTGGGAGAAAGAATGTGAACAGTCACTTTCTCATCCTGTTTCTGTCGTTCCAAGACTTGTGTGAAAAGGCTGATGTTGAATCCCAGTTAGCCATAAAATAACAACAACAAGTCTGCCCAGTGGCTGTGATTTGCCAATTGTGAGCTTTCTGCACCTACACTAGGACTCAGAAAGACGGAAGTCTGCAAAACATCCCAGCTAGGAGTGCAGAATCCTTGAAAAATGTGATCTCACCCATGGGGACAATCTGATTAAATGAGTGTTACTTATTGTTCCAACACCATGGCGATGTCTCCAGAAGGAATACAAATCACTTAGTGCAGGGAGATAGAGCCAGCTGAGCAGGTACCAGGAATGTGGGAGTTGCTTGTTAGTCACCCAGGAGGAAGAGCTATTGCTTTTTTTTATTTATTTTCTTTTAATTCGCCCATACTCGTCACCTCCCCCCGCCTCCCCCACCCCCTCGTGACACCACCACCACTTTTTGTAGTGAAACGAATAAGATAGAGAGTCTGATTCAGAAATTCTGAGCACATCACGGCGTTTTTCCATCGGCCGTGTGAACCAGGTGGGACCTTTGTGCTGGCAAATCTCTTTCCTGATCAAATCTCAGTGGGTACGAATCAGCACAGCTCTGCTGAAGCCAGTGAGAGGTTCTCATCTATCACTTGTTTTAGTAATATTGCTCTGTCTACAGGTCCAGACTCTCCAAGAACACATCTTCTATTTCATTGCCTCTCATCGAAGGCAATGTGTGAGTGCTGATTTGCCCAGGCTGAGGATCTGGTCCAGCTCTTTCATTGTTGTTTTTTTTTCTCTCTCTCTTTCTCCCTCTCTCTCTTTATAGCAGCGTTGGAATTGCTGTAAGGTTTACAGTGCAGTAATAATCACCTCATTATTATTAATAACCATGGCAACAGAATGGAAATTAATCACACTCCTTCTGTTTATCCCCATAGAAACAGAGCCAAAACAAACAAGACTTATCCACAATGCCTATTCCTAGAAATCATACATACTACATAATTACCAATGAAATGAACCAGCAACTACAAGCTGCCTGGATTATTCAGTAGCACCTATGCAAAAGTCAGGGATATACAGTCAGGTCAGTAATCAGAAGGGATGCCTCCTCAGGATTAAACTACTGAGTGACAAATATCTTCAGTAGCGTTGCTCATTTTGTTGGTTGGTTTTACTCTTGAGCATTTGTCTTGGTGATTGACTGCTGGGAGACATTGACAGGACTTAATCTTCTTCACTTTTTAAAAAAATAATAAATAGGATAAATAAGTCTAAGGTGGTCAATGATTGGAAGGGATGCTTCAGAGAAATATCAGTTTCTGTGAACTTCTGAAGAAACTCCGGAAAAAACGCTTCTTCCCATGTGCCAAGCAATAAAGTGCCAGTCCAGCAGTGAGGATAATAATTGGAAAGAGCGTGAAGGCGATATAGATATTTTTTTCTTTATAGTGTCATCATTCTTGTTTGCAGGAGGTATGGAGGATGTGGAGAATCTCTGTTCTGCCACAGTCATTCTTCATTCAGATTCCATTGCACAGCAGTTGTTCGGCTGTCCCTCCCCACCACCACCCCCCAACCATTACTTCATTTTATTTAGGTTGTCACTGACAGATAATCTAACCTTTGCATCTGCTTTTGCCTACAGCTTAATGACACACACAGGGGGCTACTTTCCAGGCTTTCAAAGTAAAAAATTCATCTCTCAGATGATCCTTCAAAACCAGAGGTTCTGCTGACTCTTATCTGCAGATGCAGCAGCACAGATTAGAGTTGGTGCGGAAAGATGAGTGAAGCGTAGGACGTAATGATGATTAAAACCACAACCCTCTGTGCAGCCTTTTTTTTTTTTTTTTTGCAACAGGATCTGGTCAGACTTAAACCCTCAGGGTACTTGAAATCAGCTGTGTGTTGGAAACCTATACTACTTTCAGTAATGAAGTGAAACTCGACCATGTGGAGGAGGGACATGTAGTTGCCATGTCCTCCAAAACCTCAAGAGGTCTCGGTGTATCTTCTCACTTTACTATAGACTCTCCTGCAACTCTAAAAAAACATACCATCCACCCCTTATCTCTATTTCTCACTTCCAAATGCCCAAACAGGGATAACAATCCTTTTTTTTCTTCCTGAATACCACTTATTTTATCTACATATTATATAAATTTTGGTGGACCGAGGAATTCCCTTGCTGTCTTACTGTGCTGTGTATTTGTACAAACATACTAAATCATGTTCAAATAGAGGGATTAAAACTGGAAATTATAGAGGGAATAGCCCTGAGAATAATCTTCTTCATGAGGTTTAACTGACCTTTTAAGCTTACCAAAAAGACAGAGAGAATAAAAATCTCTGGGATGAACCCCATCTGAACTTCCTCTAGTCGGTTCTCCTGAATCCAAATAAACACAATTTTTCCATGTCGAAGGACAGCTGAAGAGAGATTGATGTTGCTATTGGGCAATGCAAAGACATTCAGAAGTGTTTTCTGCCTGTTTTATATGGTCCACTCCCAGAATTATGATTTTTAGTCCAAAAGATACCAGCACTGACAGGTCCCAGAAGTTACAGGTCCTGTGTGCTCAGTGTACCCCAAAACACCAGATGAGCAGGGACATGACAGCAGGAGTCAGTACCTTTGCAGTTCTGCATCATATAATATTGACCTGTTCTCCACTGACCATAAAGAAATTTCAGATTTCCTCAGATAGATATGTGGGATGTCACTTGTTAGGTTATTCAACTGAAAGTTAATCACATTAAATAAAGACTTGGCGAGGATTGGGAACATGCGCTGTGTGACAGCCCGGCCACCGTCTGAACTAGGGTACACAGAACCGCAGAGGCTGTCTCCCTCTATCAGACTGGGGCAGGAGGACGCCCCTGGGTCTTGAAATCCTCACAATCCAGCAACTTCTGACATGACCCACCATTTAAACATAGAGACCTGATGTGCGTGAGGGTATCCCCCCAAGCCTCCACCTTCTAGTAGGGCACAGTCTACTTGAATGGTGTTTCTGTGTTGTATCTGGTAACCCTCAATGTCTTCAGGAAATTTCGGATGGCATGAGACACCCACTCCAAGACAGCTGATTTGCACCATAAAACATACCCATATATTTCATCAGATTAACCCACTTTGAGGTGTCTACCGTCCGCTCACCAACAGCAACGAGGATTAGTCATTTTTTAATGTTCACATAAAGACTTTCCTGAAGAGGAGCTAGTCAAACATGGATTTGGGAAACTTAGAGGAAGACTTAGTGGATGAAACCTTCTTTTATGGTCCACAGGAAATAAAGATGAATTACCTAACAATCCGCTCTTGAAAACTCCATGTCAGTTTTGCCAGTTAATGATCTGCTTTTGTGTACGGGAAGACTATTAAATATGTAGGTACACAGTGAGACATGCAGATGCTTGTTCCATTTAGTTATTTCCAAATATATTAACGTACCCACAGAAATGTTCTCGCATCATGGTGTTGCATGCAATACACAGCAAATCGCTTGCTTTAGGGCCTGAATTCTTTCTGCAAATCTCATTAATATCACAGACAACTCTTTCTGAAGTTGAAATAGGGCTGGCAGACAGTGCTTGTGTTGTCCCAGCTTCCAGGAAGGAAGATTCAAATAAAACATTACGAGAAACAGTAGGGTCAGTAGAGTGCTGTAATCAGTTGCCTGGAAAGGCTGCGGGAATTCCTTCACTGGAGAGTTTTGGAAAAATCCTGGACAGTTTTATGTCAGGAATTGTGTAAGTAGAGTGGTTTCTTTCCCAGAACAGGAAGTTGGAGTAGATGACCTTATTCTCTCTTCTTCTGCCCATTTTTCTTTGTGCCTGCGCTTCTTTGACTAGATTTGGCAACTCTCTTTGAGTACTGATGTGCACTGGTCTAGTCATTTATCCATTAATGCAAACTTAGATCCCCAGAATTAATAATAATAGCACTGGTGAGGACACCAGTGGAGTTCTGTGATCAGTTCTAGGCTCCCCAGTATAGGAAAGACATGGACATACTGGAGCAAGTCCAGCAAAGGGCCACAAAAATGATTAAGGGACTGAAGCATCTGTCACATGGAGAGAGGCTGAAAGAGCTGAGAATGTTCAGCTTGGGGAAGAGAAGGTTCAGGGGGATCTTACCAATGTGTATAAGCATATGATGTGGGGAATAAAGAAATAAAGTTGGAGTCAGATTTTTCTCAGTGATGCCCAGTGACAGGAAAAGAGGCAATGGGCACAAACTGAAACACACAATTCCATCTGAACACAAATATTTTTCTTTTTAATTTTAATTTGTTTTTTGCTGAGAAGGTGGTTGGACACTGGATCAGGCTGTCCAGAGAGGTTGTGGAGTCTCCACCTGTGCAGATATTGAAACTCAACTGGACATGGCACTGAGCAACCTGTTGTAACTGACCCTGCTCTGAGCAGGGGGTTGGGCTGGATGATCTCCAGAGGTCTCTGCCAACCTCAACAATTCCATAATATGGATTTTGTGTGGTGAGGAATGGTGGCTTTGGCTTTTAAATTAGAGGGAAATCAAAGTAAGTGCTTGGGTTTCTAGAAGACCTGTATTCTGTTGTTAGTACATTTTTATGCGTGTTCACTATTTATCTTAAGTTGGATACACTTACAAAAGTACTATATTTTGCAGGTTCCAGTCCCTGTTATCAAATTGACATTTTAAAATTTTAACAAAAAATTATTCAAATGCAACTGATATTTCCTACTCCATAGGTAGGGTAGTTCATCTTTGAGTTTGTCCATTAGCAGAAACTTTCCAAAAGATATCTTAGGTACTTATCTGACACTGTCTTTGTTTCAAGACAGAAGAGCATTGTTCTTGTTGGGATTTCACTCTGGTTCATCACTCCTCAGTGATCTTTTATCATTTGTACTTTTTAAACTCAAGGGAAGGCACGACTCTTCCCTATAAAACTCCATGTGAAATCATAGAAGAGTCTCAGTTTAAAAGGGACTTTTAAAGGCCATCTAGTCCAACCCCCTGCCATGGGCAGGGACGTCTTAAACTAGATCAGGTTGCTCAGAGCCCCATCCAACCTGGCCTTGAATGTTTCCAGGGATGAGGCATCTACCACCCCTCTGGGCAACCTGGACCAAGGTTTCCTCACCCTCATTGTAACAATTTTTTCCTTATATCTATTCTAAATCTCCCCTCTTTTAGTTTCAAACCATTACCCTTTGTCCTATCGCAACAATGCCTGCTAAAAAGTTTGTCCCCATCTTTCCTGTAGGCCCCCTTTAAGTACTGAAAGGCCGCAATTAGGCCCCCCCGGAGTCTTCTCTTCTCCAGGCTGAACAAGCCCAACGCTCTCAGCCTGTCCTCACAGCAGAGGGGTTCCAGCCCTCTGATCATTTTTTGGCCTTCTCTGAACTTGGTCCAACAGGTCCATGTCTTTGCTGTGCTTAGGACCGCAGAGCTGGAGGCAGCACTGCAGGTGGGGTCTCACCAGAGCAGAGCAGAGGGGCAGAATCCCCTCCCTCGCCCTGCTGGCCATGCTGCTTTTGATGCAGCCCAGGATGCGGGTGGCTTTCTGGGCTGTGAGCGCAGATTGTCAAGCTCATCTCCAGCTTTTCCCCCACCAGTACCCCCAAGTCCTTCTCGGCAGGGCTGCTCTCCATCCCTTCATCCCCCAGCCTGTATTGATACCGAGGGTTGCCCAAACCCAGGTGCAGTACGCTGCAATTGGCCTTGTTTAATCTCATAAGGTTCACATAACCCCACTTCTCAAATCTGTCCAAGTCCCTCTGGATGGCATCCCATCCCTCAAGTATGTCAACCACACCACTCAGATTGGTGTCATCCGCAAACTTGCTGTGTGTGCACTCAATCCCACTGTTTATGTCATTGATGAAGATGTTGAACAGTTGTGGTCCCAATGTGGATCCCTGAGGGACTAAACCCATCATCAGACTTGAATGAACCTATAGAGAGGAAGAAGGAGTATAAAAGCTCAAGAAAAAAAGAATTATTTAGCTATTGAATAATCTAATAGAATCATAGAATCATAGAATCATAGAATCAGTGAGGTTGGAAGGGACCTTTAAGATCATCAAGTCCAACCATTAACCTACCCTGATAAAAACACCACCACTCCTAAACCATGTCCCTAAGCACCTCTTCCACCCTTTTCTTAAACACCTCCAGGGATGGCGAATCCACCACCTCCCTGGGCAGCTTATTCCAATGTTGAATAACCCTTTCAGTGAAAAAATGCTTCCTAATATCCAATCTAAACCTGCCCTGACATAACTTGAACCCGTTTCCTCTCGTCCTATCACTTGTCGCCAGGGAGAAGAGGTCAGCTCCCATCTCTCTAAAACCTCCTTTCAGGTAGTTGTAGAGGGTGATAAGATCTCCCCTCAGCCTCCTCTTCTCCAGGCTAAACAACCCCAGATCCCTCAGTCGTTCCTCATAAGGTTTGTCCTCCAGACCCTTCACCAGCTTTGTAGCCCTTCTCTGGACACGCTCCAACACCTCAATGTCCTTCTTGTAGTGAGGGGCCCAAAACTGAACACAGTACTCGAGGTGAGGCCGCACCAGTGCCGAGTACAGGGGGATGATTACTTCCCTAGTCCGGCTCACCACACTATTCCTGATGCAGGCCAGGATGGTGTTGGCCTTCTTGGCTGCCTGGGCACACTGCTGGCTCATGCTCAGCCGGTTGTCCACCAACACCCCCAGGTCCTTTTCTGCCAGGCAGCTTTCGAGCCACTCCGCCCCCAGTCTGTAGCGCTGCATGGGGTTGTTGTGACCCAAGTGCAGGACCCGACACTTGGCCTTGTTGAACCTCATACCATTGGCCTCAGCCCATCTGTCCAGCCTGTCCAGATCCCTCTGCAGAGCCAATCTACCCTCAAGCAGATCAACACGCCCCCCCAGTTTAGTGTCGTCTGCAAACTTACTGAGGGAGCACTCGATCCCCTCATCCAGATCGTTGATAAAGATATTAAAGAGAACGGGCCCCAGCACCGATCCCTGGGGGACACCACTCGTGACTGGACACCAACTGGATTTAACTCCATTTACCACCACTCTCTGGGCACGGCCACCCAGCGAAGAGTATACCTGTCCAGGCCATGAGCAGCCAGTTTCTCCAGGAGAATGCTATGGGAAACGGTGTCAAAAGCCTTACAAAAATCCAGGTAGATAACATCCACAGCTTTTCCCTCGTCCACCAAGTGGGTCACCTTGTCATAGAAGGAGATCAGGTTTGACAGGCATGACCTGCCTTTCACAAACCCAAATATAATATTCTTCAATAGGTGTGTATGAACAGCAAAATTTTACTTACTATGAGAATGTCTTGTCTTAAATTTTTTCTGAGCCTAAAATAAATCATAAGGGATTGTGTCCTGGAAGAGAAAACATTTGCAGAGCAGTTAAAAAGGTGAATATGTCAATCTTGCTAACCCGAGTTAAATGAGAGTCACAAGCTTTTACATAAAGTGGCATGGGGATTATTATTTTTTTTTAATCTGAAGCAGAATCCAGCCCAATATCCTTCCTGCTACTTAGTGAAGTTACAAAAAAACAGCGTATTTCATGATAGTACTGCCAACACAAAGTAATATTTTATACAAAAGACGTCTACCCACAAACTCTGACCTTTAAAATATTATATAAAACTTTTACTAAGAGATACAAACAGTTTGTTAATGTTAGCAGGGACAGTGAAGTAAGAAGAATAGGTTTCTTCCCATGAGTTGAAGACAGAGGTTACACAAATTCCAACTCACTTGTGTGGGGAGGATATATGATTTCAGACCTTTCAGGCATTCAAGGAGTTTGACACAGTATTAGTATGAGAAATGTAAACTTCATGATACTGATAACTTCAAGTTTAACCTGATAAAAGCAGGCAAGACATCAAGTCCTTAAGGTATCCATTAAATTCTTGTTCTTGGAGATTTGATGATGGGAGGACGGTAGAATCATTCTCTGCTGAGATAATGCTACTTAAGATCCACTGCAAAGCCTTGTCTTTCACTCTGCACTGGCAAATTGTCTTCAGAGCAAGTCCTGAGGCTTTCCCTGGCTCCTCATTACCAGCTCAGTGTTCGGACTTCCATGGAAGTCTGCGTAGATAACTGAAAAAAGGACAAAAGACAATGCCTGCTCTTCCATCTTTTTTCCTTGCAGGTTTTCTTTATGTTCAAATTCTTTATGCTGTGTTGGACAACACTGACCCACGAGGAGGAATTGTAATAAATTCTTTGCATTGAAGGGAAGGTTATCACTATCTGTCGTCTTCACTGCTTCCTTCTCCTTTTGATCATTCCCACAAACATGATAGCTCAGCCCGTTTCTCTGACGCAGACTCTGACTGATGGACACTGACCACTTCCAAATCTTTGTCTCCCAGAACAGTATTGAACTACTTTGTCTCCATATCACCTATTCTGACTTACAAGGATTCTTTCTTTTTTAATGGCCATCTGAAAGGACAAACAAATTCTTTTTCTTGTCAGTCTGTATAAGTTTGCCATTGATAACATTAAACCATTTGGGCACACTCCAGATCTTCCCTTCAGTGACCTCCTCCTCCTCCTCTGCAGGCAGCGGAGCCTCCAGCTGGCCTTGTTTAATAGCTGTTGTTCTCGCCCGCCACTTTTGCTGCATTGCATGCTAGTTTCTCAAGATCTTAAAACAAATTGCTTGCCAAGACACCGCTTAGTCTAATGACTCACAACACTTCTGGTTTTAAAGAGCAGGTAAACCCAAACGGGGAGTTGCCATCACCGTTTTGTTTTCTGGTTTGTGCTACCTATAGGAACAGAATTCGAGCTTTGAAAATTCTCACATAAAGAGCCCCAGGTAAGATTTCTTAACCAGTCTGAGGACAGTTAACAGGTTTCATGGAAAAGCCGTGATTGTTTTGTCAGTACGTGATGTCACAGAAATAAACCAGGCAAATTACTGCATCATTTTCACCATAAAAAATAGATGGAAACAAAGCAAGTCTCTTTAGATAGAGGGGAGGATGGTCTCGCCAACACTGTTTTGGAACAAGCGCCTCTTGTATACTCTGAGATAGTCACATAGACCCACATTTTTAAAGGAATCTACCTGAATATCAACCAAAGTTTGCAGCAAAACTGCCTCAGACGAAGGCTGGAAATGGTAGCACCCAAGTTCACTGATGGAACAGAACATGTCCTTTAAGGCTAAAGGAATAAAAGAACAGAGTATTCCCTTCCTCTAGTTGAGAATGCATTATTGAAGGGGTTATTGGCACTGTCTGATTAGACTGACACTGTCCTGTCAGCCACAAAGCAGGAATTGAATGATAGATAATGCTGACGTACATACGTGAATCAGAAATTACTCTACTCGATGCGATTACTCTTAATCTTCTTCATATACTGTGTCCAATTTTGGGCTCCCCAGTTCAAGAGGGACAGGGAACTGCTGGAGCGAGTCCAGCGAAGGGCAACTAAGATGATTAAGGGCTTGGAGCATCTCCCTTATGAGGAAAGGCTGAGAGAGCTGGGACTCTTTAGCCTGGAGAAGAGAAGGCTGAGGGGGGACCTTATTATGGCATACAAGTATCTAAAGGGTGGGTTGAAGGAGGATGGAGCCAGGCTCTTTTCAATGGTTCCCAGTGACAGGACGAGGGGCAATGGGCACAAGTTAGAACACAGGAAGTTCCGTTCAAATACACGGAAAAACTTCTTTACAGTGAGGGTGACAGAGCACTGGCACAGGCTGCCCAGGGAGGTGGTGGAGTCCCCTTCTCTGGAGATTTTCAAGACCCACCTGGATGCAGTCCTGAGTAATGTGCTCTGGGCAATCCTGCTTTGGCAGGGGAGTGGGGCTGGATGATCTCTAGAGGTCCCTTCCAACTCTGATAATTCTGTGATTCTGTGATTCTGTGATATAAGGTCACAAGCGGCCTACCATTTCCACAGCTAGTCATGGATGAACCTCTCAAAAGATTTGCAGCTTTGGTTTAGGAAGGCAACCTGGTTTTGTCCTCCAATGAAACCCAGAGACCCAACTTAAAATCAAAGCTTCGTTGTGCCCAGAGAAACCTATTTGCATAATAAGAAGAAAATTATGACCCCAAGGGCTTGCAGTCTCCTGAGACAGACAGTGAAATACGGCTATGTCCATCCAGGTAGGATGAACCTAGACCCAGAGAAAGCCTAACAAGCCCTAGACCACAGAGGGTGTCTAAACTAAAAGAATTGAAGCCAACCTTTTGAATCTCCCCCACATTCAGTCCCATGGACCAGGAGAAAATTCTTCTTTTTATCACAATTATGTCAGTTGTGCACTGGATAAACTCCAGTGACACTAGTGGCATGAATCTGGATTAACATTGCTGTAACTGAGGGCAGAAACTGGTGCTCTTGATTTTTCCATCTTTGCCCAGCTCTGGCTTATTTGCTAAGTCAGTGTCTCCCTTGTTCAAGTCTGCAGTGATATGATGTATCTGCTGTCAGGGAGTTCCCTGTTTCCTCTTTTACCATTGTGTGTGTATGTGTTATTAAGTGAATTTTCCACCTTTTTAAGTTCCTTCACAACTATTAATCACTCTGTCACAGGATGGGAATTGTTTCATTTAGTCAATGCAATCATTTCCCATCGTATGAAGTTCAAGTCTTTACGTACGTTCACCTATTTGTTCCTCTGTAAATAACCTTGGAGGGAGGGATGCTGCTGCCCTAGCTGGGTCGAGCAGTCTTCACCTCCTGAATTATTCTGCTAGCAGGGTGACGTGCAAAAGGAGTGGGATACTTGGGTAAGTGAGATAGTCTTCTCCTGTTTCGCCATTTTCACCTGACTACTTTCTGCTAGAGCTTTTCTGTTACCAAAATGTTGCATAGCCCTTAGAGGTGGGAGTCAAGTTCTGTCAAGTAACAGCTGATAGAGCAAGAGGAAATGGCTTCACTTTGTGCCAAGCAAAGTTTAGACTGGACATTCGGAAGAATTTCTTTACTGAAATGGCCATCAGGCATTGGGACGCATTACCCAGGATAGTGGTGGAGTCCCCATCCCTGGAGGTATTTAAGGGTGGTATAGATATAGTGCTCAGGGACATGGTTTAGTGGTGGGCTGTCAGTGTTAGGTTAATGATTGGACTAGATGACCTTACAGGTCTTTTCCAATCTGGGAGATTCAGTGATTCTTTGAAAAACACCCAGGTGGGTTGCCTTAGAAGTCAGCTTGAAGTTCAAAGGATAATGCCCATTATCCCTGCATGGCCACTAATCCCTTCAGCAGAGGGGTATAGGAAGCGTCTTCCCTGTTTGTGAAGGAACTGTGGTGGGAAAAAGGCCAACATTCTGTAAGGCAGGAACAGGTTCGTGTTTAAAGGGGTTATAGTCATTATCCTTTTTTCTAATCACAGAATCATAGAATACCAAGTTGGAAGGGACCTTGAGGATCATCTGGTCCAACCTTTCTTGGCAAAAGCATGGTCAACACAAGATGGCCCAGCACCCTGTCCAGCTGCATCTTAAAAGTTTCCAAGGCTGGGGAATCTACCACTTCCCTGGGGAGATTATTCCAAGGGCTAATTGTTCTCATGATGAAAAATTTTCCTCTTGTGTGCACTTGGAAACTTCCCAGGAGTAAATTGTACCCGTTACCCCTCATCTTTTCGATGTAACTCCTTGTAAAAAGGGAGTCTCCGTCTTATTTGTAGCCACCTTTTAAATACTGGAACATGGAGATAAGGTGTCCCCTAAGCCGCCTTTTCTCAAGGCTGAACAAACCCAATTCTCAACCTTTCCTCATCTGGCAGGCTTCCCAGTCCTTTGATCATCTTGGTGGCCCTTCTCTGGACCCTCTCCAGCCTGTCCTTATTTCTTTTGCATCACAGGGACCAAAATGATTACAATGTTCCAGGTGTGGCCTGACCAGCACTGAGTAGACTGGGATAATGACCTCTTTATCTCTGCTGGTGATGCCCTTGTTGCTAAGTGTTGATAAGTCTCTTTTTCCCTCCTTTTCCTCTCTCTTTGAAGAGGGGTAGGAGGGAGCATCTGTTGGTCCCATCTGGTGTGCCCCACATCCCCAGTAGCCGATTCAGCCTAAACCATGACACTCAGCGACCTGTTGGCTTGCTTTGCTGCAGCAGCACACTGTTCACTCATGTTAAGCTTGTTGTCCACCAGGACCCCCAGGTCCCTTTCCACAGAGCTGCTCCCCAGCCAGGTAGATCCCAGCCTGTGCTGCACTCCTGGATTATGTTTTCCCAGGTGCAAGACCTTACACTTGTGCTTGTTGAACTTCATAAGGTTCTTGTTAGCCCACTCTTCCAGCCTATCCAGGTCTTCCTGCAGGATGGTTCTCCCTTCCAAAGTGTCCACTTCCCCACTCAGTTTGGTATCATGAGCCAGCTTCATCAGGGTATACTTGACCCCATCGTCTATGAAGACCTTAGACCTTTCAGTGCCTGTTTGAGTGCTTTCAAGCGTGGATTCTGGAAAGGGCAGTTCTGGAGTTCACTGTAGGCAGACTCAGTGTCTCCTCTTATTTTCTGTGTCATTTTCTACTTGTGCCGCTATCTGCCACTGTGCTAAACCAAACCCAGAGAAAACGGAAGAGAGTAATGCTGTGGATTCCTCTGCAAGCTGTCTTTGTATAGAGTAGCTGAATAGTAAATCACAGCAATGCCAGTTTTATGGCCCTGAGGCAGCACTGAGAAGATTGAAAAGGTATGTTTCTAGTTGTGGTTGCAGTGTATGCTTTTTCTTTTTTGCTTTTTCCCTTTTAATAATTTCTTTTTCTTCAGTCTGGGAAAAGACAGAAGGTGGGGTGAGCTTTTCTGGTATCTTTTTGTAGGTGTCTAGAGGCCCATAGTGTTAGAAGTCTTATTAAATAAATGAAAAATAAGGTGGTGGGCTACCTGTTGGGATTACTAGAAGACCCTTGTTGCCTTTTACAAATGTCCCTGTGCAGGAGGGAACTGAGAAGATCACCAGCTGGAGAGGTGCACTGGAATCACATCTTTTCCTCATTGTGTCCTAAGGTTTGCTTCTCACACTTGCTCTGCTCGATGCTTGCTTTGTAGTAGCAGTGGTACTTTTTCTGAGGTCAACCATGAGCCCCGGGGCTTAAGTGTAGCGTGCTGCTCAACCTGATTGTTTCCGACTACGTGGCTGTTTTGTGGACTGTATAAAGACAAACCGGCTGCAGGTAGGTGATGGTGCCAAACATTGGACTTGATCAGGCATGTAGCATCCTGAAGGAACCAACAAGCATACTCTTGCTGTTGGAAAAATCTAAACTATCAGGCTGGACTTCTGCCCAGGAGGCTGAACTGCTCACCATGCTGGAAGCGTAGACATTCCCGTTTCAACTCGGCTCAGGTGACAAACTTAGTAACATCTAGAAACAGTCTGTCTGGTCCAGCGACAGCATTTTGAGTGAATGTGAGAGAATTTGCTTTCCAGAATATACTTAATATACTTAAGAAGGATGAGGGTTGGGATTAGCCAGGATTTTGTCATCTGGAGAAAGGTACCCTTGAATGGGATTAATTTCTCCCAAAGTTAGAAACGGTGCATCTCGTCAGAGCTACTTTGGGAGACTCTCCTCATAACCTGAGGTGAGAAATACATGAGATTAACACACCCTGGGAAAGTCTATGATAGGTCCTGTCACATTTGCCTTGCCAGTTTAAGTCAGTGTTAGTTTAATACCAGCCAGAAGTACTGTACAAGTTCAGGAGCAAAGTCCAATGTGACCATGGGAATGGAAGGATCTTGGAAGGGGCTGGAAGGGCTCTGCCAGGTTTTAACTGCACATTATCAGCAAAGCAGCCCAGAACATAACACGTGGCAGAGGAATGCCATCTACGAACCCTAAACTGTCCTCTAAATAATGTCTGAGACACACTGTCCAGAAAAAAAATAGAATCATAGAATCATAGAATCAGTGAGGTTGGAAGGGACCTTTAAGATCATCAAGTCCAACCATTAACCTACCCTGATAAAAACACCACCACTCCTAAACCATGTCCCTAAGCACCTCATCTACCCTTTTCTTAAACGCCTCCAGGGATGGTGAATCCACCACCTCTCTGGGCAGCCTATTCCAATGTTTAATAACCCTTTCAGTGAAAAAATGCTTCCTAATATCCAATCTAAACCTGCCCTGACATAACTTGAACCCGTTTCCTCTTGTCCTATCACTTGTCACCAGGGAGAAGAGGTCAGCTCCCATCTCTCTAAAACCTCCTTTCAGGTAGTTGTAGAGGGTGATAAGGTCTCCCCTCAGCCCCCTCTTCTCCAGGCTAAACAACCCCAGATCCCTCAGTCGTTCCTCAGATCCCTCATAGTTCCTTCATGCCCTTGAAGTTCTGGAGCAAACCCTGGTCCCCCCAGCTGTAGTACCAGGCATCTCAAACTGCTCATGCTCAGTGCCAAGCACATCAAATGTTAAACTAACAGAACTGTCTGTGCCCAAAGCGAGGGGTGAGGGAGACTTTCCTGTCCAGATAAACTGGATTTATGCTCCATCTTTTGGATGAGTGTGAAGTCAATTCCTATTACCATATTTTTTAATTGGGCATTTTTGCCCAACATCGATGGTAATAAAACAGGCTCTCGTTGTGCCAGGTACTGCTCAAACACACAGTAACACAGTTCTTCTCTTTAGATTTTCTTTATTAAATCTTAGCTACACAGAGGGTTACAGAACATCCTATTCTGCCCTGGAAAATATGGAAATATAACTACTAGGCCAAATTTTCTCTACAATTAAAATCATGCAATTAAACCTCAACGAATTCTGTTTCAATAAACATAAGGGTTGAATTGCATAAATGTCTCATTCCAGTGTTGCTAAAATAGAGAGTTTCTTTTTTTCCAGCTCAAAAAAATTATAGTTTAGAAGTAGATTTTACATAAAAAACCCTTATCATTTACAATTAAAACAACTTTACCATTGTCTCAAAAGAGATAAGAATTTTCTATTCATTAAAGATATCTTGAGATCCTTGTCATGATTCAGAGAAGGAAATGTTTTCATGTCTCATTCTCGTTAAATGGAAAAGCAAAAGATTGTCCTCTCCCTTTTATTCTAAAAGTGAATATGCTGAATTTGCCTCTGAATGTTTCAGCACAGATAATTCTAATTGTTAGTTGATTTAACGAAGAGTATTACCATCTGAAGGGGGCCTACAAGAAGGTGGGTGAGGGATTTTTTATGAGGGCATGTAGTGATAGGATGAGGGGTGATGGCTTCAAACTGGAAGAGGGGAAATTTAGATGAGATATTAGGAAGAAATTTTTCATGCTGAGGGTGGTGAGCCCCTGGCACAGGTTGCCCAGAGAAGCTGTGGCTGCCCCATCCCTGGAGGTGGTCAAGGCCAGGTTGGACGGGGCTTGGAGCAACCTGGGCTGGGGGGAGGTGTCCCTGCCCAGGGCAGGGGGGTTGGAACTGGATCATCTTCAAGGTCCCTTCCAACCCAAACCATTTTATGATTCTACTGAAAAATGTTTGGTCAATTATAAATCCTTGCATGTATCTGTCTCTTTCTAGCTCTCTGCTAGAAAGATATTTGTTCAACAGAATATAGTAAGGGAGTAAGATACTGTGAATCTTAGAAGTGCCAGCATTTAACGTTATATTATCTTCTGATTATGTTATGATCAATTAAAACAATGTTGAGTGTGCCCATAACCCCAAACTCAATATCTCCTAAATTTCTCAACATATGTAATTAATACCTTTTCTTTGTTGTGTCTGGAACATAGTAAAATCTTTCTTGTTGCTGCTTTCAGGGACTGGTGCCATCAGAAATACTGTACACGGTTCTGGCTGTCTCTGTTAGCTGTGGGAAAGATGTGCTGAAAGGTTAGTAGGGTAAACTAAGGAATGGTAATTCTGTCATGTAACAGGAAACTAAATCAGACAACTTGGCTTTTTAGCCCTCCCAAGCAAAATATGGGAAGAGATATAATACAGCTGGGGAGTAATCTCCAAAAATAGGGGAGGACTACCTGTGCAAATGGCTATTCATTGTACAAGAGAAAAAGGGCACAAACTAACCACGCACTGATGGGCTGGAAACAAGACAGCTGGTGGTTTTCAGTAGAGTAAACAAAACTGAATTTTGACATCATGAGACTACTGAGTAAGGTGGGCAGAGGAGCAGTGGGTTAGGGGAAGTATCTGGAGGGCTTGATTGAGGCTGGAGTTTGGTTGCTCTGAAGCTACCAACAAACAGGGTGGAATAAGTAGAGAGTCTCTTGTGGATGGGGATTGTGCGTGGGAAGAGGAGTCACCACAGACACAGGCATTAGTCTGTCTTTCTTAGGTAGCTCAAGTGGCATTGCAAAGTCCCAGAGGAGAGGGAGGAAGGTAAAAGGGACTTGTCCACTTCCATTTCTGTTGTGGATGCTGCTTACTGAGCTGGTACAAGAGTTGTTGAATGTGATCCAGTTGGGAGGTCCATGGACCTTCTGAAGATTACCCATAGGTGGCTGTACCTAGTATACTGAGTTCACCCTATCGCTCCTTTAGGTAAGGCGTGGAAAACCTGCTAGACCCACAAGGGTAATGCTGACTTGTTCCAGCATTAGAGGTTTTGCTCTTCAAATTCAGTTTCTTCTGATGATATTCCATGTCTCGCCTTCAACTTTTGTCAGCTGCACTCAATCACAGGGTTGCTGCAGGATCAAGGAAAAGAGTTAAAATGTGCTGGGAAACATTCTAAAGGGAAATGAAAGGTTGGAGGGGAGGAAGAGTTACAGTATTGACACTACCTGCAGACCATGGGCAAGTGTAGCCGGGCACACGCTACATGAAACTGGCTGTGAACTTTTGTGTAGTGATTAAAATGACCCAAGGAGGGTTAGATTTTATTCCTTTTCCTTTTATTCAGCTTGCTTTTACTCTACAGAAGGTTCAGGGAATGTTTCAAAAGGTAAGGTGTACTACAGCTTGCTTTATTTATGCATTTTATTATTTTTTTTTTCAATATGCAACCATTTCCTCCTTTAGAAATAGAAAGAAAAAGGTCTGCGTTGATTTTGCTTTGTTTTTCATTTTATTTTATATATTTCTGGGGTTTCCTACATAAGTAAACCAAAATCATTTGATAAAAACTTACAAAATTTGTTCTTGTAAATGAAAGCAAGATATTTATTTCCCAAAAGACATTTTGAAGAAACCAAAGTTTTCTTATTGCTTCAGTGTTTATTTTTCAGTTAAAATTTCCAAGAATAAAAAGAAACACCACATGATATTTTAAAGAAAATGTTTTAATTTTTTTTTTTTTAAATATTTACATTTTCTGCAAATTTTGCAAAGTTTGTATGTCCTGAATCTGATTCTTGGTAGTCTAACCCCTTACTTTCAAGAATTACAATCAAGAAAATTGATGAAAAACCAGGATGTTTTAAATTGATTCTGCAAAGTATTTCAGAAAGTAGAATATGTCATCAGATTTGAATTTTTTGTTCATCAGAATATCAAACCTCCTCACGCAACTAGAACATACCTTTCTCGGATGCAATCAATAATCTGGACATTTCTACAGCAGATTGGTACTCTGTTGGCCATATCTTCATTGACCACCGTGGGTAGCAAGACACTCAGCTCACAAGACAGCGAAGTCTGTGATGTGAATTCCTCTCCTGTTGTGTGCTTGAGAGGAGACATGTTGAGTGTTGGTTGTTGTCATCAAAGTGTAAAGCAAAAGTATCTCTAGTAATATTGTACAATTGAGGTGAGTGGGAAGAAAATAAAAACCTATATAGCAGAAGCAGTCAGGGCCCTAATTTTGCAAAGATTGTATGACTTAGTGGACCATAATGAGTCTTCTTTAAATCAGTCTAATTCAAATCTACAGAAAAGAACAAAATAGTAATCCTTGTGCCAAAATGTATTAGACAAGGAGCAATGATTGAACGCAAAACTAAGGGAAGCTCCAGTGATCAGAGGCTACACTAGTCAACATGATGCCAGAGGAATTTCAGAAAGCCAGATGTCTAAGCTTTTTCAAAGTTTTATAGGCATCTCAGATTCAGGAGAGCTAAAGAAGAGGTAGAGGGCAATATAATGACTATATGAAAATTGATTTTTCATCCTTCTATGAGGTGCATTCTGACATAAACCAGGTTTCTAGTCCTTTTAGCAAAGTGTCATAGCAATTCATTAAGTTTGGAGAAGACTTAAGATGCTTTGGAAAAATTCTGTCTAAATAATGGAGCACGGACAAGAATAACTGAAGAAATCATCTCTTATTTCTCCTAAGTCAACATCGGGGAGTTTTCAGACCACCTACTGTGATGCCTAAGATGGTACCACAGTTGAAGGGTGTATTAAGTAATTCAGATCTCCTATAGCCCCATGCCACAAGGCTTTGTATGGCAATACAGTCAGTGAAGGGGTCCAAACGTTGGTGTCCATCCATGTAAGACACTACAGTAGGTCATCTAAAATGTGGCTCTCCATATTTGTGCGGATCCTGTTGAGTCCCTAGAGGATAAAAGCAGTTCCTAGAAGTATTTATGAGAGATTTTTTGGATCCAGAGTGGGGAGAGAACTCATGATTTGCCATTCAAGTTTAGTTTCCTTTAATTGGATAAGATTAGAATAGGCTGGAAATTCGCTATATCCCAAAGAATAATAGAATAGTCTGTTAAAAGGATCAATAGAATTCTTATATTTATTTTGTCAACTAAAATTGAAGGCAAAGATATTTCATTTTTCTAATTGTTAACACTCTTACAATGTTTGCCAGATGTGGTTTTTAAGTGAAGAAGTGGAAAATTTTCTTTAAAAAATTAAACACTGCAGTTGTGCGATGTTCTGCGGAGCTGGC
The DNA here is from genome assembly GCF_965231255.1 of Vanellus vanellus. NCBI lineage: Eukaryota > Metazoa > Chordata > Aves > Charadriiformes > Charadriidae > Vanellus > Vanellus vanellus. The sequence continues at coordinate 2,873,766 of NC_138906.1, forward strand.
TACTCTGTTCCCTCTTCTGTTTAGTTTGGATCTTCCTTCCTAGGACTGTGTTTCTTCATCAGGTGCTTCCCAGTGTCCTTACCACTGATGGGATAATCAGTGAACGCGCAGAAGTTGAACCTGAAAGCTCGCCCAAAGAGGAGCTGGAGAGTCAATTCGGGCAAGTCGGAAGAGAAAGTTATTACATTCTCCTTCCAGTGCTGATCCCGTGGCCTAAATGAAACCAATTATCCGATCACTTTCAAATGTAGATGTCTTATGGAAAGAAACTGCCTCTTTATTTTGACATTTAGACACGCTTTCAGCATTGCAAAGGAGTTACAGCTGCCTCTGAACTCCCAGGTGTGGATTTTTAGCCTCTCTCCTTAACTCTTTCTCATGTCACAAAGCAAAACCACCAAATTTGATTTAGATAAAGAAGAAACATAAGTGCAATGATTTAAACTGAGCTTGCACTTGAAGAGGGACAGACCAACCGTAGAAAGATTTGGCTCTTCACAGCCGTCGAGCACTGGACTCCGAACGACCTATGCAAACAGAAACAGGGTCGATGCTCAGCCGGAGTAAATCAGCACAGCTCCGGCAAGACTGCCTTAATTTACACCCACTAAAGAACTAGCCTGGGCCCTCATTAACGCTCCCTGAGCTAACCGATTTGACCAGACAGAAAAACCGCAGACACATCTGTTTCCTGCCCTCTGTTCTTCAACTACCACACCCACTTTTATCTGCAGTGTGCTCCATGGTATGACTCACTTCCAATACAGAGGACATACTTTCTCTGCGCCTGTTAGACTTCAAATTAAGAAGCAAGAGGTAGGTTGTTTTGAGGGGTCCCTGGTGGACTTTTGGGTGGAGAATTGAAGTTCCTTATATTATTTTTTTTTTTCCACGCTTGAAAGATGGTATTACGGGAATAACGGAATAAAGTTGTTTATTAGTTGTGTGTATTTTACATTTCTAAAGAGTGTTGAGGGCACTAGTCATAGGGAAGGATTACCTTTTGATGTGGCATAAGTAATAATAAAAAGCATAAATAATACCAGATACGTTAGCTACAGATCAGCCAAGAGTAGTAGATCATGGGTTTTGCCTGCATTTCTATAGCCCTTTTGCGTGGTCACAGAACAAACAAAGGAAACATCCATCAGACCATTTGAGATGTCAAAGCCATCGGAAAACCTACAGCTCCCTTGCTTAGACTTTTGAACCTGACCTTTTTATTTTTCACTTGGCTGGATACGTTCTATTTGGCAGCCTCTAGAGCACGCACTGCTCCTGCCCCAGTCCCCATACAATTAATGTCCAGGAACAACCAGAGGAAAGAGGAGAATAATTGAATAAATTAGACCACACCCATGGTTTCGAGGCCCAATGTCATGATGCTTGCCAGGGCAGAGAAATGGTGTTGGGAGGGCCAATATTTTCCTAAGTGCCAAGAAAAAAAACCAAGGCACTAAACCCATATAAGCAGGACCAGTCATGCATCAGGGGAACTTCTCAGCCAATGGAAATTTGGAGATTCCCCCAGTCCTGAATGATCAGTCTCACCCTATGGACGATGCTAAATCTGCAAACTGTTGTATGAGGGATTGATTATGCATTAAAAGTGCTTCTCACGACATGAACGAGTTGTTCTGGAGAACTGAAGTGACTTGTTTTACAGTAAGCTCTGACCGAAGCTGTTTCCACGGTTTGGGTACAAAGAAACATCCCTGCTTCACACAGACCAGCATCCAATCTCACCACAAACCAGCAGCAGCTATATTAACACGTGCTCTCATTTCACACCATCTCCTGCAAGTCCTGACCTAGACGTGCCCCTTTCCAAGCTTTCATCCAGCATTTCATCTCGTTACTTCTGGCATCATTATCTCTCTTTCCTACTCTACAATCTTCATATTACATCACCACCAGCTTTCTATATTTTGAGGCAAACCCCCCCATTTGTGCTCATTAGGATTTTTTACAATCTCCTTGAACTATTGAGAAGAAATTTAATAACCTCCTAAAATGGAGGAAGAGTGGATTAACTTGGGGCTAAGGAAGAGATATGGTTATAACTCTAACAAGGAGTTGGCTTCTAATCTGGACCACGTGCATGTGTTCACGGCATGCACAGAACTCTCGCACAGCCCAAAAACAGACTACAGCTTTGTGCCTTAACCTCTGGATTATTCTTGGATCATCTACTGCGATATGTGGGCAGTGCAGTTCATTCATCCCTGATGCTGGCGATAGCTGTGAGCTTACCAAGCCAGATATACTGAATAAATGGCGACAAAACAGAGAGTTTCTGGACAGAATAATTCTGAAAAACTCTACAGCTTGTCCGGCTGTGGGAAGGAGACCGTAGGATTAACGAGGCTCACAGACCATAAGCATAAACAAAGCAGCTCAAGATGCGAGCAGCTTCTCTTCCAGCCGTAGCTCCTCTCTTTGCCAGGCTGTAACAAGCAGGATGTCATGTAAGGCATGTCTTGTTGCTGACTGATGTATAGCCATCCCTCTAGAGGGGTGGTCTGCCCTACATGTATGGATATGCCTTCCATGACAAACCCTGAACGCCTAAAACCAGGAAGTTTAATCCATAGTTACAGCATTTTCTCTTTTTACAATTCTTCATTGCACGTCCACCCATCCTATGCATTTCTTCCACGCTTCTGCTCCCTGACTGCAATAGAGCCTTGTGGTCTGTTACCTTAAATACATTTCTCAAAAATGTGACAAGATGATATGACAAAAGGGTCAGGATCTAGCTTCAGAGGAGTCCATTACATAGAACCCATGTTAATTTTCTTTACAGCTTCAACCAAATGATTTAATTTTGATCCTTTCAGAGTATGGCAATCACATTGCTATGTGTTTTATGTTCAGCACAAGAACGAGGCTGAGATTAACTGGAGGATGCTGAAGATGTCTGATCGCTGTAATTATAGTTCTGGTGTCAGAGAAGTTTTATCTGGGTTTGGATGACACATACCATGGGAGTCTTTCTGGTCCCTGCCTCTCCTTTTCCTTTCTGCTATCTCAGGAGCATAAAGGTCTTCTATTTTGGCCAGAAACTAAAGAGCATTTATGAACTACGTACCGATCTTCAAGGAAGGAAGCAGTACACGTAATTTTTTCGCATATGGTTCCAGTCCTTGGAGAGATCTCATTGATTGCTGCTGCGTACCTGCCCAGCCATTAAGGTTGAACTAACCGCATTACCGCAGCCTTCCTTCCTGATTAGACCTTCTTACTCACTGGTAATGGTCTGATCTCACAATCTCCACTCCCTCAGGTAACACTGCTGAAAACACATAAACGAGGCTTAGGCTGGGAACTGCTGGGCAAGGAGAGCCCTGGAGTTTGTTTTTGGACAAATGGGACATTTGAAGAAGAGTGTTTCATAGGAATGAGACAAAAATTTGCCTGAGAGCCTCCCCTGCCTGAATTAAAACACTGGTGTATTAAATTTTTCACACTCAGTGACATTTTAACTACCACAGTGTGGTAACACTTGCTAATTATTGATTACTGGTTCAGGGCATTGAAAAAGGATTTTATTTCCACTTTCTGTACAGTGAATGATATAGGAAAGATATCCAACTCCTCTTCTTGCCTTTAAGCATGTCCTGGTTGTCTCTCTTTATATTTACCACACTTTTTTTTTCTTCACATTTTCTGTCCTGTGAGATATTAATTTTCCCAGAAACTTTTTCCACTGCTCTCCTGAGATCCCTCTCACGTGGAGAGCACTGTGTCATTTGGTCAAGGCTGGAAAAGTCAATATCTGGTTTAAGGTGCAAATGCGAAGCATCTTGATGACTTCTGCCATTCTTCAGCAATATCTTTAGTAGAATTTAGCCTAGAGAGGTAGACAAGAGGTCTGGCTGATTTCTGCTCTCTCTCTATTGCCTCTGTGGGTGTTGTTCCTAAAGCACAGAATTTTGGGAAGCATTTGCGCTCAGGTGGTTGGAAAATTTCAGGGAAAACAGGTTCTGTTTTCCTGGCTTTGCTCTTGCCTCCAACGCAGGAACTGGGAGATACCATGTTTGGAAGTTGGCATGACTTGAGTGGTGTCTGAACTTTTCTATTCTGCCTTTCAGCCCAATGAAACTTAACTATTTTCAGAGGACAGCTTTGGGCAAATATAAACAACTCCCAGCAGGCTCTGACCATGAGTCCCAGTATAAGCAGGCGTTGTAGTGAGAGGCTGCCTGACACATACTGTTGCTTCCATAATAATCTCCCGTAGCATAATCTCTTGTAACCCATAGCTGGTCAACTCAGGTAACTTCTAGTCAGGCTGAAGTTTTGTAAGGTCTTTTTCATTTGGTGTCAATCATAGTTTAAACATCCCCTCCTGTTTTCCTCTCTCCTGCCCTCAAGTCATCCCCAGAGCTCTTCCTGCACTACGTTTTTCATGACCATGCGGTGACCCCAAACAGGGAAACGATCCAGCGGAAAAAATAAATTGTGACTTTTTTTTTTTTTTCCTGGGTTCTTTTTCAGCTGGATCAGTTCCTTGGTCAGGTTCAATGAGTGGCCACACAAACATTTGTGCAGACAAAGTGTGTGTGTCAGAGGAGGAGGGGATAAGGTGATGGATACAGGGTGCAGAAATGCAGAAATTTCGCCTACCAGCCAAGAGCAGTAACACAAAACTTGTAACCACAGTCGCCCTTACTTATCTGTGTGGCTTTTGCATGAATGACTGAAGAACTGGAAGGTTTCAAAGCTATTCTGAAGTCCTGGACTCAGAAAGACAGCACCTACAATGAATGCACATATATACGCACGCCGGCACAAACGCACAGTGTGATCCTTTGTTTCCACTGAAATAATACAGTGCAGAAATGATGAATATTTCCTTATCTTGGCTGCCTTCCTGCAACTAGGGAAAAATTGGCTGGTACAGACGGGAACACCCAGGAAAACATTTAGTGTATAGCCTGGTTATTCACTCCTAGCTGTATTACGTGTTTGTTGAGATCAGAAAGGTCTGCTCCAAAGGTAGAAAATAAAAGAATGAAGTCAAAATAAAATTAAAAAAAAAGAGGAAAAAAAAACTCATTTATTTTCCCCCATGCTATCGGAGGGAGAAAAAGCCCAAACAAACGGAAGCCAACAAGTTGCATCTACCAACAGGAAAGCAAAGAATTGAACAGTAAGTTCTTTCTCCTTCCATATATATTTTGCGAGCCAGTGCTAGGGATGAGGGCGCAGCCACTTAAAATTGAGTGGGAAGGGAGGAAAAAAAAAAAAATTAGCCTAATAAAAGTCAGTGGGGGTAGATAAATTACTGGGAAAAGGGAGAGGCAATTTCTGTCCATTTTAACGCCCACACGCAATAGGGAACAAGTGAAAACCAGCCCCAGGGATAATTTATGGTTGCTTTTTCAAATCTCTATCCAGGTCCAGAAGAACCCATGTATGAGAAAGATAATCAATAACAAAAAAATCCCACAGAAATATTGTGGCAGAGATGGAAAAAAATGTCTTGGGAATTACAATCATCTGCAGTAGACAGGCCAGATGTTGGGAAACGCTGTTCTTCTCTGTTGGCATTTCATGGAAGCAAGAAGTCCCATTACAAAGATGTTCCCATGGCTACAAATACGACCTCAGTCAGCACCGTTTCTGCTTATCATTAGACGGTTGCCAAAGATTCACTTGGCAGTGAAGACTGGCAAGCTCACTGTATGGTTACCCATGGGCCTGAGCCTCTTGGTCCGCTGTATACATTCTTTACAATCAAGATCACTTCAAGAGGCCACCTCCGCTAGAGCTCCATATCTTCCCATAAAAGCAGTCTCCAAGCAAATTTGATGCCTTAGTCCAAACTCTTGTTCATGTGTTTTGGGTGGATTTGGCCTAAGCAGACCAAAATGCTCAGCAGCTGGGTCCACTACCAAATACCCAGAGTCTGGATGTTCCTAAGTACAGTGTGAAACATGTCTTGGATGAGTCCCACCTAACTCTCTCTCCTACCTAACTCTGGTGATTAGATTAGTAATTCAGATACTCTAGACCATCTGCAAGGAATGGAGAATGACAGGTCTCTCTAGATGCAAGTTCAGATCCTACAGGGGGTTGAGTCACCATTGTTGGGTCTCTATTGTCTCCATTGACAATAGGGGATTAACTCCACCGCCTAAATGGAGGTGTTGAAGCCAGGTAAGATGCAGTGTTCTTACCTTTCCCAGCTTCCAGCAGCTGACCAGAGCAGCTGGACAGCCATGGGGTTCACCTCTTTTAAGGCCACTGTTCATCAAGCTCTTTTGAAATCTAAATGTGGTTCTGTTATCCTTAGTGGACATCTTTGTGTGCTGTATGAGATGTGTCAGTACACAAGATGGGGTGGCTCATACAACCTTCTGGTCCATTTAAACACCGTGTGGGCCTCTCTGTGCCTCATTTGTTCCGGATATGAGTTTTCTACAGCTCTTAATATTGATTCTGGGCTCCATAACGGCAAATCCAAGCATTAATTCTGACTTGCTGGTTTATTTGAAAGCCCTGGTATCTTCCCCATGTTCCTTGTTAACTTTTTGTCTAGGTTAGTAAGGAGGATTCTTTCTTCTAAGTCTGTCATTCTGGTGTTTTTCCAGCACTGAAATCACTCTAATTTTTATCAGCCTTTACATTAGAAAGGCTTGCAGGCAGCACATGGGCTTCTGTGGGGACCACAGCGAGGGAGGATTGTAAAATACATGAACAACTTGTAAACAGCACAGGTATCAAGCTAAAAACAGGACGCATGGAAGCAGAGTCACACATTAGGACTGCCTCACATCAGGTACTGATTTTGTTCCTATCTCTTACTTTCCCAGGCAGCTGGTCAAATAGTGGAACTTCATTGAAAGTTTCCTACTTCCACAGAAATATCACTAATTCTCGCTGTTTAACAGTGCAAGGTCTCAAATAATTTATGCATGGTCCAGATGCAGGACGCAGTGTTTATCCCATGGACAAAATGGGAAGGGTCCCAAAATTTTAACTTTGCAAGCTTTGACAGTGGGGTTAGAATGCAGCTGGAGTGGAAAGAATGAAATGGGATCCTCCAGCTGAATGAGGGGTAGCTGTCCTACAGGACTTGGAAATGAGAACGGGATAAAAGGGTAGGGTTTACAGAATCATGGAATCATAGAATGGTTTGGGTTGGAAGGGACCTTGAAGATCATCCAGTTCCACCCCCCTGCCCTGGGCAGGGACACCTCCCCCCAGCCCAGGTTGCTCCAAGCCCTGTCCAACCTGGCCTTGACCACCTCCAGGGATGGGGCAGCCACAGCTTCTCTGGGCAACATGCGCCAGGGGCTCACCACCCGCACAGGGAAAAATTTCTTCCTAATATCTCATCTAAATCTCTCTTCTTCCAGTTTGAAGCCATTCCCCCTCATCCTATCACTACACACTCTTAGAAAAAGTCCCTCTCCAGCTTTCTTGTAGGCACCCTTTAGATACTGGAAAGACACTATAAGGTCTCCCCTCAGCCTTCTCTTCTCCAGGCTGAACAACCCCACCTCTCCCAGCCTGAGAGTTTATTTTAGTTTATACCCATCCCAAAGAGGGCGCTAGGAACTCCTTACAGCTCTTGGAAAGAGAAGTTCAGTCAGCTCTTTTCAGCAACACTTCCATCTCTCTTGAGGCCCAAAAAAAACATATCAAAGAAATCCAGAGCAGGTCATTTACTTAAAATGATGTGTCTGCTGCCAGTTCATTCCCATTCGCTTCAGCTAAGAGTCAGCCAAAAGCTGTCACAGCCCTTGGCCCAAGGCAGGAGCAAGCCTGAGCAGAAGGCAGCGGCGCGTTTCCCTCCCTGCGCTTCTCCCGTCGCGCCGCTGAAGCGTTGGCATCGGGAGAGAGACCTATTGCGTTTCACAAAAAGAGCAGCGAAGCCATAAATCCTGACACGGTATATTTATTGAAAAATGAAGGTAATAACGCTAATCCGGATAATGAGCTGTATGTTTCCCTGCCTCAGAAAACCTCTTAGCCAGCGGAAATAAATCCACCTGAAACTTAGCAGCCGACTCTCTTCTTCTACTTCCTTTCTTTAACCTGCTTTCTTCTCATCACAAACTCCCTTCCTCATATCCGGGAGGATTTGGAAGAGTGGGCATGAGACAGGGGGGCTGAAGAGGTTAAAGTTGTCACAGCCGCTACAGTGCCTCAGTTTTCTGGGTGGAAACAGAAATCTCTCATTAAATATTGGGCTGTACATCCGAAGGCGGCACTCAGGTTCCCTTACCAGTCGGTGGACATCTGAGCATCTTGGATGCGGGAGCTTGTGGCACAATTTGAACTCATCCTAACCCAGCTGGGTAAAATAAGGTCAGGGACACTGCATGATGAACGTATCGTTTTCTTTCCCGTACCAGTAAAGCAGCTTTAAAACCAGTTCAGCTGCTGTTCTCTGGTCTGTAAATGTTAAAAGTGAGGGCAGAGGGTGAATCACTTCTCTGAATCCGGCGGGTCACAGGAGCCTAGGATGTGCATAAATCGCTTTGATGGGTTAAGCCTTATTTTTTCTACCGTAAACAACTATATTGTGTTACAATATATAAAAAAAAAATAATATATAGATAACTGTTAGACTAAATCTCCAAATCATTTGTTAGTGAATACAAGGCCCTACTTAAAGCGATCCTAAATAAAGATATTTTATTATTTTCCTCAGGATTGTAATGTAATGTCACATTATCCAACTGTTTCATCCTGCTCTGTCCCTCAGACCAGTCTCAGTCCCTAACATCTATCTGGCCCGCAGCCATCTCCAAGCGTTGCTTTCTGCTGATACTTGCATGACATTTCGGTAACAAAAAGTACTTTAGGAAATCAGGCCAATTCATGTTAGAAAGTTACTTTTACTCCCAACAGGGAAGATTTAGCTCCAACTGAATCCTTGTTTCTTGTGAAAAAGTCTTATAGTAGGTACCATAAACTAAATGCAGTCAAAATGAATGCCTCAGGGAAGGATGTAAGATCTCTGTCTGCTACAAATATCTGCATTTGCATTCCAAGAGAGCTGAACGGTTCTGAGTAAAGTGCTCATGGCTTTGGAAAATCAGAAATCTTACAAAATTGTGGTGATTTTATGACCATGACCTGCCAAGATGACCATGTCATTTGGCCTTCCTTGTAGAGTTATGCACAGTTCATTGAATGATTCAAACAACATGATTGGCTACAATAGCAGAAGACAAATCAGTTAAGATATTCCTTCTTATGTTCTTATAACTTTGGAAAGGATTTCGTTGACTAAGTCTGCTTGCTCCATGTCCATAATTTTCGTTTGGGTTATAACAACCTTTCAGGAACCTAAAATACAATTTAATAACCATAAATCATGGGAATTCTCTATGTTTTGGCACATACTTTTCCGTTTTCTTCTTCCATCTGCAGGTACTTATTGGTGACTTTAAAATCAACTTTTTATATTCAGCTGTTGAAATTCTAGAGACTGTGTTTTCATTATTAACAAATTTGCCAGACTGCAACTATTTCTTGGAACTTTTTGAGATCTAATTTTTTTCACACTCATGTTTCAAATTCTTAATCTTCATGGCTCTAAAGGGTATCACCATGACCTTCCTATGGCTTTACTTGACAAAATTACAGCCTGAATTGCCTTGTGGGATTTTGAACTTTTTTGTTTGTTTGTAATAACAATAATTTTTAAAAATTATTTTAACTAATATTTTTAAATATGTATGCATATGTACGTATATATATGCTTGGAAAATTATTCCATGCACTATTTAAAAATATCCTGACTTTTAAACTTCTTGACTTACTCCAGAGTACGCACACTTAGATTTTTGTTCTCAAGAATTTTAATTTCTGCGTCAGCCTTTTACCAGGTTATTCTCTGCCTACTTCTATTTATTTATTTGAATGTTATTGTACGAGTGAGAAGGAACTTACTTGCAGAGCAGAGATAGCTTGGTCCTTCAGGGCACGACCAGAATAGGACTGTGTGTGTCACGAATCAGAGTGCACTGTTGAAGACCTGTTTCTGTGTCTGTTACGTTGGGCAGGGACCTTCTCTCTCTGCTGCAGTGCCCAAATCACCAGGTTGTAATGGTGGAGGAGAGACAGTCATTCACATCATCTCACTTAAGTCATCTGAGATACGGGCCTTCAAGAGGAGTTTTGACTCTTTCTGGTCAAAGAATTCTCCACACTGCAATTCTGTACTGGGAGAATGTGGGAATCCCACAGTGGTCACGTCAGGGGTTACTCATGACGTGCTCTGTGTCCACCAATGGACAGCAGAACTTTATTTGGAAGAAGATGTAAGAAATTGGATAAAGGAATAAAGGGATACGATAATTGTCTGAAGGAAAATATTGTTTTCTTTCATTCTTTCTTTCACTAGTTTAAGGATGAGTTTTGTCCTGATGACTGAACAAAAAAATATTTCCCAAATAATTCTTGTTCCTGAACACTGCAAATTTACAAAAATGAACATTGTTATATATCTAAATATCCTGCATGTTCGAGCTTTTTGGAAATCTTATAGATATTCCGGTCTTACTTTGTGGCAGTTGAATTGCACGGGATAAATGTATACTATGTATACAAAATATTAGTTTTTAGTAATGTCATAGTTTGCTGTTCTCTGAGTTTTACTAAAATAGTTATGCCCTCCAGAAATTAATGAACATGTCTACAGTACTGTTTATGTTCAATCTTTTGGAAGGTGATCAGACAATTTTTTTCAACACAATAAATCTCCCAGATAGATATATTTACATATATTTTTATATATTTAATATATTACACCTGATTTTTGGGGAAAAAAAAAATCACATATATTGAACGAATGTTTTGGACCATCCATACAGTTTTCCTATGGTGACTCACTTTTGAATGGTTCTTTTCAAGTATTTGGCACTGCAAGGACTGATTCGACTACACCAACTTATTTTCTGTTCTTGAGAGTGACTGAAACTTTTCAGCAGAAAAATGGTGAAGGATTAAGGTTAATAACACCCTTTGAGATGAATTTTTGAATAACAAATATGATTCTGAATAGTTGTTATAGTACATCCATTTCTAAATATTGAATAAGACAACATAATGAAGAGCAATAACATATCAGATATTTGTATAAAATACAACCACAAGTCTGGTTTGGGTTGTGGGTTTTTTTAAATTCTTTGATTTTTTACATAATTTATATATTTATGTGTCTACTTATGCATCTACCAACTTTTATGCACCTGTATTGATTTATTTGGTCAAATCATCTGTCTCATCGCATAATGAATAAAAGACTAATTATTTGTGTAGTTGTGATCATATAGGTATAAAAATAATGTAAATGATGTAATAACTTCACACATTATGCTGTTATTGTATAGCTGTATAATTGTGTACTAATTGTATACTTACAGATTGTAATACATGGGGGGGAAAGAGTGAGAATTCTATAATGTAATTTTATGGATGAAAAAAAGCAGATTGAAAATCTGATTTGCTGCACAATTAGACTGCTAGTAAAAAAAAAAAAAAAAAGTTAAATATTTTCTAAATGGTAAGTAAAATCCTTCTGCAAGCATACAAAGAGAGAGTAAAAACCTCCACCCCCGCCACCACCCCAATAGTCCCTGTAGTACTGCAGACCCTCATCTCAATTATAGCCTCTACATTACTAGCATAATGCAAGCACTGTAGTAATAACAAAAAGCAGCAATATCCCAGTCTTTCCTTGAGTTTTATTACTCGAATTCACATATTGGTCTGTCGGCAGGGCTGCTCTGTCACCACATGGAGAGCAAAGCCTCTATTAGAAGAACCAGGGAGGGGCATATTCTCTTATTTTATTATTACTGTTATTATTTTTGACCGCAGCCGTCAGAGGGAAATCATTAGAGGAAATCAATTCAGGATGTGAACAAAGCAAACATTTTTAATAACAGACTTTTTGTGACTCATTGTTCTCACCAGTTGCTCTGGCTGCATAGGCTATTCGTCAAAGGAAAGTTCACCTTCAAATATAAAAAATTAAAAAGTCCGTAAAAGTCTTCATGGCGTCATCCTGAAAAACACATTTGGCAGTCTGCTAGAGGTGAGGTTCGTTCCAAGTATTTGGGTGGGGGGGAGGGAGGAAGAAAATAAAAGGGTTCTTTCTAGGTTCACTGGGTATCCCAGCCTGCAAGAAATGTTCTCCATTCACAGCCCCACTTCTCCTGACTCTTCAGCTTGGCTTTTGCAGAAGACATTGGTTACCTAGGCAAGCAATGAGGCATGTCTCGCAGATCGCCTCTGGTCCACTGTCATGCCCTGGCTTTTTCACATCCCTGGATTGCAGTGAACCGAAACCTGAATGACAGCCGTGTGAAACCTTATACATAGATTAAGGAAAAAAGGTAATATACTAAATAAGTAAATAAATGTATCTATATAATAGTCTAAAATGCTATTAAAAGTAATAAGAAACAGTGTCATTTTAATACAGACATGGAGTTCCTAAAAAGGACAGAATAAAATTATGCGTCCTGAACCCTAAAGACCGTGATGACTGTCTATCCCAGCATATATTTATAAGCAGCATTTAAGAAAACAGCAGAAAAAAAGTAATGTTCTGGGATACACGGCATATCTCCAGGCTCAACTGGCTGTTTATCCCCAGCTCTTGAGGTACAAGATTTCTCAACTGCCGATCAGACATGAAATTTTTCGCTGTTTGTTTTTAGATTTGGTGAGCCACTGGCGCAGGTTGCCCTGAGAAGCTGTGGCTGCCCCATCCCTGGAGGTGTTCAAGGCCAGGTTGGACGGGGCTGGGAGCAACCTGGGCTGGTGGGAGGTGTCCCTGCCCAGGGCAGGGGGGTGGAACAAGATGATCTTCAAGGTCCCTTCCAACCTAAACCATTCTATGATTTTTTGTCTATAAACAAAGAAGTAAAAGAACACCTTTTATTTTCCTATCAAAGACAAAAATTGGCAGTGTTTTGGTTAAAAGTAACAACATCTGGCCAGAAAATCTCAGTTCTGTTTGAAAAAAAAAGTGGAAGCAGAGCAGACTCGAAAGCTATTAAAAATTTGTTGTGAACAACCATGAAAGAGTGGGAGTGAAAGAGAAGGAGGTATGACATGTCTTCTCACCAAGAGGATGTGAAATAACAAGCTTCATGAACCTGCAGTACTTGATTCAGTTGCAATTTGATTCTGATTTCTCACATCCTGTCTGAATACATTAAATATTGTCTATTTTTTCTCCCACTTTTTCTTCCTGTGCTGCCAATCAGACATTCCACCCTCAACTGAATAAATGAAAATAGAGCTGAAACTGGTATATTTGCTTGAGAAAAAAAAAGTCTTAATTAACTGGTATTTTTAGACTTATTAAATAAATACATAAATACAGTATTTGAAGCTCAGTTCAGAAGTGAAGCATACAAGGACACTCTAACTAAACAGAATTTAATTTTCCTTTCCATTGGAAACTGAAATTGTCTGTGGACATGAAATGCTTATTATGAAACTTCAAAAGTTTTGTGAAAATTTCTTTCTTCTGTCATGACGTGTTTTTGAAATGAATATTTTGATACCAGTGCTGCATAATTTAAGATTTTTGGATGGCATATCTGAGTTGGATAGTTGCCTCCACTGAGGTAAGGAATAAAAAGAAGACCTAACATTTGAAAGGGTAGGAGGAAGAAGTGAAATAACTGAGGGAAATGAACTTGACAGTAAAGGAGAAAAAAAAAAAAAAAGTTTTAATTCCATAGAAAGACATGATGGTCAAGATAATAGAGGAAGATGAAGAGAATCAAAGATGGAAAAAGTCTCTGAAGTAATACAGAAACTATTGCAAGACTGGAAAAAAGAAGTTTGTGCTGAGAAAAGAGTCTAGGAGAAAGCAATTTATCAATGCAAAAGAAATAGAATAATACCAGACCAAGAGAAGAAAGAGAAACTAGAAGAGAGAGATGTGAAAAGAAGGATAAAAAAAAAAAAAAAAAGCCAGACACATCTTTGGGAAAGAAAATACGAAATGAGACTGATCATGCCACTGGGCTACGATCCTTTCCCTACTGCATCAGAATGATTTCCCTCCAGGACTTCATTTTTAGAAACAAATTTATTTTCTTAGTTCTTTGTGGCGGAGAGGCTGAAAGCAGGGAGGGGAGACCTTAACCATCTGAGTCATACACAAATGTGAGAGCTAAGGGCTGAAAGGAATTTCATCTCTGATCCTTCGGGGCGTGGGGGAAGTCTCCCCATTGTCTAGTTTAAATAACATTCGCTAAAGGAAAATAAAATACATCAGCTCCTGTTTGTGAAATGCTCTAGTAAGGTCCCCTCCTTGGGTAACAGCGCGTGTAATGTTCCTTTGCAGCCACAAACTGCGACATCCAGGCTTGCGAAGTGCCTCTCACAACTCATGGAGGAGGTTCAACCGAGGGGAAGGTCTGGATAGGTGTGTGTTCTCAATTACGAGCGGTTCATGAGGTGTAAAGGTTGTGCGCAGGGGGAACGCTACCTGTGGTGTCTCAACACTCACCACCAGAGCAGGAGGAGAAAGCTTTTAACCCTCATGGATTGCATGGTCTCTTCTAGGGCACCATGTACAGATATTGATCTATGTTTGAAACCGGAAAGAGAAAGAGAAGGGGAGGCACAGGAATTTACTTTTTTTTTTTTTTTTTTTTTTTTTAAGCAACTGGAACCAAACCCAGATTCTAGGGGCCTTAATTTCTTTGAGCCCCACATGGTATTTCAATGAAATTATTTTCCCAACTGGTCAGTGAAGTAGAAACATGTCATTCCTATATATCTTTGTAAAGATTGGGCAGTGAAGCTACATCTTTAATAATAATAAATAGTGCCAGGAAACTTTCATAGGCAATGGAACTCAATCACCCACACAGTTAAATTGTTAATAATGTCCTTAGTATGTTGTTGGCCCAGGCCACCTATCAATCTCCAAAATTAATTCCTGGGCATGAGCTGGGAGTTAACATGAGGCAGGAACTATTCTTAACAAAGATTGTGGATGTGGCCGTCCCAAAGGGGGAGGGAAAGAGGGCTTAGGGGATGCAAACCATTCTGGATCAGTTGTTTTCAAGGCCAGAAAATAGTTTGTAGGCATGTTTCATTTCTAAGTATAGATGTAGCTTAAGATATTGAGTCCCTGAACAGAAAAAAAAAAAAAAAAAAAAAAAAGAGTGATTCTGTGGTAAGCCACACTGACCTGAATAATGAGAAGAAAAAGAAAAAAGCTGCAAGCACTTAGTGTAGCCCCCACAAGAAATTAATGTTATCCATATCCTCACAATGTCATCAGACTTTCACATGCAGAGCTTGCTCGTTAGCTTCCTGTCACCATGGTGACGTTTGAGGTGGACGCCTCTAATTTTGTTTGTCTGTTCATGAGTCCCCATCCTAAGCCACTGAGGTAATTGCAGCCCAAGCCTCTTGAATCATAAGCATGCTTGCATTCAACCCATCCAAACTGCACAAATGAGAGTTCACAGCTTCATTAAGGTGCTCAGCATGAGGGTAGTCCCCCTGTGCCCAACCTAGTCACAGGCTCAGGATAACTCTTCATCTGAATGTAAGTTTCATAGAATCATAGAATCGTCTAGGTTGGAAGGGACCTTTAAGATCAGTGAGTCTAACCTAACACTGCTGAAACCACCACTAAACCATGTCCCTCAGCACCATGGCTACCCGTCTTTTAATTACCTCCAGGGAGGGTGACTCCACCACAGCCCTGGGCAGCCGGTTCCAATGCTTGATAACCCTTTCGGTGAAGAATTTTTTCCTAATATCCATCCTAAACCTCCCCTGGCACAACTTGAGGCCATTTCCTCTTGTCTTATCGCTTGTTACTTGGAAGAAGAGACCAACCCCTACCTGGCTACACCCTCCTTTCAGGGAGCTGTGGAGACTGAGAAGGTCTCCCCTCAGCCTCCTTTT
Source organism: Vanellus vanellus (assembly GCF_965231255.1). NCBI lineage: Eukaryota > Metazoa > Chordata > Aves > Charadriiformes > Charadriidae > Vanellus > Vanellus vanellus. Next base: position 2,889,687 of record NC_138906.1, read on the forward strand.
CTCCAGGCTGAACACCCCCAGTTCCCACAGCTGCTCCTCACAAGACTTGTGCTCCAGACCCCTCACCAGCTTCGCAGCCCTTAGTTGTTTTGAATTATTTGCATGTCAGTGCTGTGGATGTTGACTCTGCACTTGGGAGGGAGGCATGCATGGTGCAAGAAGCAAAGGTTTTGCAGTTTCTAGTCTCTATGAAAACCAATAAAATTCAACTTATAACCTGCTAAGAATCAGTGCACTATCCCATCAACAATCCAACTGCTAAAATAAACGCCTCTGCCTTCCAGTTCAATTGCACGGAGAGGAGGTGCGTGGAGGCTCTCCACACCTTGCCTTGGCATGTTAAATCTATGAACATCTGATTCCACTGAGGTGGAAAATAAATCCATCTATCCTCTTGCATCCAAATATTGTTTGGTCCAGAGGAGCAGGATAGAAACCTGTGGTAGGATTCATCTCATTTTATTTTCAGTATTTGCACTGTAGAATTGCGCAGTCACCCCGGACTCCACTTACAGTCATCTGAGAGAAAGAGGTAGTTCTAGAGGACAATTCATCTGGCTTATTTTCCCATCTGTCTTTGGAGGAAATGAATCATAACCAATAAATGTCCATTTATTTCCATAGTTCAGGTATAAACACCTGCACAACAGATTTAAATGCTTCATGAGATTAATTTCATGATGCAAATCTTAATAATTAAGTCTCACTTCTTTCAGTTAATATTAATAATCCTTTGGCCTTGACCAAGTCCTCATCTTTTCTTGAGGAATAAAAGTCTCAATCAAGTCATTGTGTTTATGTTCAGAAAATAAATAAATAAATAAAAACATAATCAAATTGTTCTCCTATAGGGCCTACAAAATGGTTATATATGATTCTATTCTTACTCTTAGTCCTGCTATCATTTATTTGAGTTAACCTTTTGTCTCAAGCTCTATAGAGAGTTTTATCTATTTCAAAATTAATATCTGGGAATTATGTATGTCAAAATACACATATCCATGTAACAGTCAGGTGAGATGCAAAGCA